>NW_023496052.1:0-49397 GCF_904425465.1 Colossoma macropomum
GCAGGGTTAGGTGTAGCAGATGTGGCAATCTTTGATGGAGCAGCTGGTGTAGTTACCATGAAGGGAGCAGCCTAAGGACCAAGGGAAGGTGGAGCAGCAGCAGGAGAGGAATTTAAAGTTTCCCTTGTGAGGGGAGGATAAGCAGAGCTAAAGATGGGTAGCAGACAAAAATCCTGTGGGGGCACCAACAGCAGAAGGGGCAGCAGATGTTGTTGCAGGAGCAGGTGGAAATGAAGACACCACAGCTGTGTCAAAGGTAGGGACAGTTAAGTCCTGTATCTCCGCAGAGCTCATATAAGTATTTCACCCCAATGAGTTGTCCTGTAAACACACACACACACACACAGTGAAACAGCTTAAAGGGCTATTCCACTGATTTGGCAACATTTCTGTATAAGTAAATGGTTAATATGTAAATAAAGTCATTCAGACTAGTTTGATGTAAAGTGGGAAACTTATCAGAATTGCTCACAGTGGTGGCAATAGGAACCAGATTTCCACCTCTAAAATGTCCCTCACATTTTAAGAAGTTTTTTCAGTTTTTTCAGATTACATATATTACATTATATTACATATGAACTCACATGTAGGTTCACACATACGGTCACTGTATAGTAAATACTGGCTAGTAAATAAAATGGCTGTATAGTTAATTTACTGGATAGGTAATAAAATGACTACAATTTCCATCATAGACAGCAAGACCTCTTGTTCCTATAACCACTAGTGTAAAAAAAAAAAAACAATATGATACACCACTTTGCATCAACACACTCTGAATGACTTTTACATCTCAGCCACTGAATCAAGAATGAATTCTGGAAAAAAAAGAATTCCCCTTTAATTGTCTAACCTAACTGAAATAGCCGCTGAACTCTTATTCACAGTAAATGTATTTCTGCAGGCCTACCTGTATATTCCTGTGGCCCTGTGTTGCACACCAGGTTCCTTCCCAGCACCTCCTGAGCCAGCTGGTTAGCAGAATGTCTTAGAAGACCACTGCAGTAGTGTGGCTCCACTCTTCCTGGTGCTGCCACGCTTCTGTCTTCATTCCACCTGGCGAGGCCATCCACCAGATAAGCCAGGAAAAAAGTCACTTGCCAAGGCTCCTAAAACACATAAATTCTAATTCTGGTATTAGTTGTTTAAGAGAATGGAAGACTTATTTCTAACAACAGTGTGCATTTACAAGTTTTACAAACTTTCATGTTTTACAATGCTTACCAGGAATGAACCTGTTCATATGCAGGTGGGAGGACTCCAGTGAAGTGGATCTTTTTGCACACCTGTAAGTTGGCAGTATGTGCCCCCCTTTCTCAATGGTTCTGGTCTGCCTGTACAGCTGCATACCTGGAAGTTCCCGGATGAAGGGGATGTGCTTTCTTTGTGCCTTCCAGATCTCTGCCATCCTTGCAGAGTTGATTAGAGGCACACCAAGGGTGTTGTTTCCCTTTACACTGTTGTATGCCTGAAACAACTCTAGTTGTAGTGCAGTGCCATTTCAGCCCTGGTGATGTGGTGCATGACATCTGTTTCTGTGGGGCACATCAATCTGGCCTCCACTTCTGAGCTCTTGGCCTCCTTGAGAGCTTGGAGATCACTCTCATGCCACATAAAAATGCAGTGGCTTAGACGGTTCATGAAGTCAGCATAGAGGTCACGATAATCAGAGTTGCAGCCAACCACTATCCTCCTCATGAACTGGCAGATGTCAAGATGGATCTCCATGCCTCACCATGCACAAAACATGTTCCAGAGATGAGTGGACCCACAGCAGTCCCGATCAACATACAAAACCTTTGGAGGCCACTCGCCAGCATCATGGTAGCGCTTGATGATGCCTTCAATCCTTTTGCCCAAGCCATAGCCCTCAGATGCTGTGAGCACAGACATAATGACATGGCCATGCTCATTTCAAACGTTATTGGCCCAGGATGCTGTTGAGTGACTCTGTCCTGCCATCTTCTTCACATTTTTTTTGGTAGAGTCTGTGTGGAGGTGTGGATAAAGAGAATAAGGGGGAAGAGGTGGGGTGTGAAATTTTGTCATTAGAATGAGGAGTGAAGGACTAGTATTCCTAGGAAACTGGAATTGAAATGTAGGAGTTTCAGGCATAAACTTTCCTCAATTTTCAGTTACGCCATTACTCCATTTTGGGAATGCAGACAACACCTTGGGTTGAAGATAATGAGGTGGGGAACTCTAAGGATTTGGGGCTGGAGTTCTGTACAGCTTCCACAGGTCACTAGAAGGCCAACCCCCAAAAATGAGATGGAGGCCAACTATTCATGACCTTGAAGGAGGTCTTGGATTTGAGTTTGTATGTAGCCATGGTAAGGCTGAGAAGACCATTGTCTAAGCAGTTGCACAGAGTGATTGGGGATTCCTTGGGGAGTAGCTGAAGAAGCTGCTTTGTGGAACCAGCAACAGGAGACAATGGAGCCAGTTTCTGTGATGAAGAGTGGGTCGGATTGTTGGTTTTGAGAGAGTCTGAGTTGGAGTTGCTGTGCCAGAGGTTCATATGGGCTGAGAAAAGAGTTTATTTTAAACAAGTACAGAGGAATACTTTTACCAAACTATCCGAATTTAGTACAGTTAGGTCTGATAAGCAGGGATGTAAAGCATGGTTGAAGGTTTCTGTTTGAGCTGTATTTTCTGAACATCTCAGGAAACCAAAAAAAGCAAGGAAAAAAGGACTTCTAAGGTGGTGATTGCCTTGGGGAGTCCAGCATGAACTATCTGAATGCAGTGGTGCAGTATGTCAGAGGTTAAGGGCAGCTGACGAAGTGGAAGGCGATGTACTGGCAAACGTGAGGAAAGCAGCTGTAGTTGAAAGATTGTCTGAAGGGAAGAGGATGCTGTGAAATGCATGAAAGTGCTGGGAAGATTTCCATCCTGACCAAAAAGTTCACAGGGTACGAAGGGGGCAGCTCTTAAGATTGTTTCTTGAGCTTGGAGGAGGAGCTGAAAGAACTGTTGGTCAGATGGAGGATGGAATCCTAATACAGTGGAGTCAGCATAGAATGAGGCTCTGTGGGTGGTGCCAAGGCTCTGAATTTCTGAAATTGAAAACAAGAAACTGTGTCAGCTTTAGCATTTTAATGTCAGCTATAGCATTTTAATGGCCTGGGATGTGAACAGCTCAGAGAATGAATTGATGTTGGATAGAGTGCCAAGTAAGGTGACATAGGAAAGACATGAGTGTTAGGGATTTTGAGCATCCTTTGTTGATAATATGAGCAACTACGATGTTGTCAGAGTGGATGAGGGTTACTTGTCCTGTCCATTGCAGCTACAATGACAGCATAGATTCCAAGGCAGAGGAGTTGCCTGACTCAAGGGAAAGCAAAGTAAACTCCAAAGGCCAAGGAGAAGGGGAGTGAAACGACCAATTATAAAACCTTCCAAAAGTTCCTTGACCAAGAGGGAGGACATATCAGGCTCAGAAAGAGCAGAGGGGAGGTTGCGACATGAAAGTGTAAGAGGTAGGAAGCATAGTGAGTCATGGAGAAAAACCAAAAAAAAAAGACCATCCAGCAAATAAGTGGTGAAGGACTAGTGAACAGGATGGAGATAGAGATCAGCAGTAAGAGCAGGGACCTTGACAGGAGTAGAAAGGTGCCAGAGTAGTAATTTGGGCCAAACTTAGGAGGGCGAAGGGTGCATGTGGATCTGGAGCTTGGCCACAATAATAATAGACATGAAGCAACTTGCATGAAGAAGCAAAACATCTAGGCAAGATGAAATTATTACAGACGATTTGGCCTCTGAGGAGGTGCAGATGCTGCCCATGGTTTTTGCGGGAACTGGAAGTTGCAAAGACAGGGGCTGGTGCAGCAGCAGGAGCTGAGGGCATGGCAGGGTGACAAGAGGGAGAAGGTAGAGTAACAAGAGCAGGGTGAGATGGGTAACTACAGAGACACAGGAGAGAGCAGTGGAGACACAACAGTAGAGCTCAAGATCCAGGTAGCCCCAGTATGTAGAAATGTTCCACTGCTGTAGGTGGGCAGCTGTGCGGGCTGAGGACAGATGATAACAATCACAGAAACCTGAACGGTGAGATCCAAGATGATGGAAAGGTAGTCATCAAGCTCCTAATTCCTGGACCGGAAGGCCAAACAGATAACATCACATGAGATGGAAAAGGTGAGGGTGAAATCGAGAACAGTGAGGAACTTGGAGGCATAAGGATCAGCACACTTGAGGGTGACAGAAATGTTGCTGGTATCAATAGTATGGGAGGCACCAGCGGGAGCAGAGGGGTGAAGCAAGAAGGAGAGGCTGACATCTGCACTTTGGAGGAGAAGCACAAAGCTTGGTTAGTGCAAAATTTCATCACGAGAACGGGGAGTGAAGGACTGGTATTTATAGTAAGCGGGAATTAAGAAGGAGGAGTTTCAGGCAGGGTCTTTCCTCAAATTTCTGTTATGCCATAACTCCATTTAAGCAGAAAAAATGAACCTTGTTGAAAGCTTGTTAACTGGCAGTTACGCACGCTACATTCAGCATTTAAGTCCAAAGAAATGGATGTTGTGCTGTTCTTTGCAAAAAATTACTTCATTCAAAGAAGATATTTACATTTACAATATTGGTTAGAAAACACAATTAGAAGTTTTCCCCAGATCATACAGCCCTAGTCAATCGCACAAACAAATCAATGTCAGTTACTTGCAAGGCTAAAGTTAGTTTCTTAGTCATAGCTGTGGACATCGTCAATGTTTTTAAAATTGCAGAGGATGAGGAAAAAGTAAAAACTTGACTAGTGTGCATATTTAATTTAAAGTTCTTGACTGCAGTAAGCTACAGTTACCTGTCAGTGTTGTTGCTGAATGATGAACAGTGTTAGGGTCTTTGTTTTTATACACAGACAGCCTTTTTGTAGCGTTTCTTTGAAGGGTCAAGTGAGTCTGAGAAGGTTTTGGCTCAGTGACCACCATTACCTTAATGTTCCTTGAGCTATGTTCAGACTGACAGCCCAAATCCAATTTTTGGCATATTGTATCTAGATTGATTTTTATAGCAAAAGAGAAATAATAAAACAAATAAATAAATAAATAAATATTTTTTTGAAAATCAGATCAGATTTCAAACTTTTGCATCACTCACAATGCAGCAATCAACAGTGATTTCATTAGCGCTCTTCTTGAATCACAGCACTTCTGTCACTGTGGATTTGACATCAATGTTCTCTGGCATTTGTGTCAAAAAGAGCTTGAGAGTTTAAAGGACGAGATGATGCACCTCCATCTCTCCTCCATCTGCATTTGAAGTTACCACAGCAACTCATGCAGATAGGCTGGTGATATACAGACACACAAATCCAATCTGATTGCTTGCAAATAACGGTGTGTACGTTCGTCTCAAAAGATCTGATTTGAGAAACAAATCTAATTCGCCTGTCGTTTGAACACAGCCTCTGACTGTTACCTAAATAAAAGATATTCAAAATTCACTTTGGTGTACATTCAGCTGGTGTAGTGATCCACAGTATTTATTAGAGATTGTGAGTGCATTGTGGGAGATTCTGGAATCACACTGGATTTCCATTATACAATTTAAACACTAAGAGAAAACTGACACATGAACTCAATAGTGCCATAAAACATAAAGAGAGATCCATTTCGGTCACAGCCATTGTGTGATTGTAAACATAATTTTTTTTTTTTACCACTTTCTCTTCCTTATTGTGTAGGTTTGTTTTACTAGTTTGAATGTTTTTTTGTTTATTTATCTAGACATTTAGACAAGGATAGACAAGGCTTTATTAAAACTAAAGTTTTACTGTGTCAGTAAGTAACATTCAGTTCCCTAAACATTTATTCTTATTGGCAAAATCTACTGACACAGTAGATGGCAGTCATGTCAATATAGTGCAGTTTCAGCATTCATCTAAACTGCACTATTTTGGGACTAAGTTGTATTGTTTTTTCATACGTTTTATATGAGGAGAGATCCTCATATAAGAGGTATGACAGCAGACATCCACATGCAAAGCATGCTCTCATTTTTCCATGCTTTGGAGGGGCATTTTTCATACTATGTTATTACATACAATTTTTTATATTTACATACAGTGTGTTAGAGTGTAGCTGTTGACAGAAACATTAGGAACATAAGAGTTATGATGATAATAAACAGAAGCTTGTTTATATTTATCATTAGTATAATTAATCCTCCTTAGCGTACACATTTAAATATGGCATTTTATGCTTGTTTTAGTGCATGGTTTCTTTAAACATGCTATAACCACATTTAATGTAAGTCAACAGAAAAGCAACACATACATGTAATTTGACGAGGAGTACACAAACTTTTGCATATTAAGCATGTGTGAGTGCAGTTTAGAGTCACCGAAGACTGGAATCTGATCTCTGTTAACGTTTTAAAGTAAAAGATTTTGGTCAGCCTTGTAAATAATTAATCTTGCTTCAACACAAACACCATTACAACATCAAACCAGCGTGGAGTTCAAGAGAAACAGGAAGAGAGAGAGAGAGAGAGAGAGAGAGAGAGAGAGAAAGAGCTTTCAGCCAGGAAACAGATCTAGAATTTCAGACGTGCTTTATGAGAAAACGAAAGTACACAAGTAAAGCTGTGCAGTTATTCATCCTCATCGCGTGTCCGTTATGACCTTCTCCGCAACCTAAACCCACAGATAGACAGTAAATATTATTTTACACACATTTTACTTTCAGCAACGCAGCAATTTTTTTCAGCGTCTGAAGAAAGTGACGGGATGTGTTCCACACAGAACCGGGAGTCATGTTGAGACAAAAGCAGAAAAGGTAAGACTGACAAAATGTCCACAGCTAATCAAAGTGTCTAAATATTATTAACAAAAAAAAAAAAAAATAAGTAGACTAAGCAGAGTGTTACTCGTATATTACAAGAACTGAGGTTTTATAAGATTACGTTGCCAATTTAGGTCACTGACACGTGTAAGGCCCACGGCAAGCGATAAGGAAGTTACATCCACATGGACTTTTTATTTTTATCATTATTAAAAAAAACTCATTTTCCACACTATACAGATTGCATTTTTTAAACAGGTGGTCGGAGTCATGTTTCTTGAAGGCTGGAGCTAGTAGCTTACTTTTATTTAAAGAAAAAACAAATTAATACCAAAAAATACAGGAAAAAAAAGATCTTTGGATTAGCAAAAAAAACATTTTGGTTCCAATTCCATGTAGGTCCGTGTATCCTTCATTCTCTTATTCAGTTTATTGGAGATGTTGAAAACTGAATAAACACATTTGACTTTGAGTCCGGGTTGAGGCGGGAAACATGGTTCGGAAGCGGAAGCGGAAGTAGTGACGCAGACAATCAACCTCACTGTACAGAATGGCTCAGATTTCTAGCCTGTTTCAACATCTTGTTTATTACTAATGGAAAATGAACAAATGGTTATAAGTGGATAAGTGAGGGACTGGACCTGCTGTTAAAATAAGAGCTACAGTTTAGTTAGAATTTCACAATCTGAATCTTAGCAAAACATACTATCGCATGAATTTTATTTATCTATTTTTAAATATTTCACCTCACTTTTTGGGAGCTTGGGGGTCCTTGTTGATATATCATAAAATGTGACCCCCCAACCCCAGAAACTAGTTTGTTGCCTCAAGGTAACAATGTGCTAAAACGCCATGGTTTTCAGTATATACACCTGTAGTGGAATTGGGAGAAAACAAGCAACATATGTAAATTTTTATTTTTACGCTACAGACAGGACAACAATAATAAATATTACTTTTGATCTGCTTCTTTGTGATTGGTAACAATTGGTCTACCATACACCAGAACTACAAGCCTGGTTTCTGTGACCATACCTGTGCCTTGCATGTTTATATGCAAATTTTACATTTGGATGAGTAAAATACGACCCTTTATTCCATTGCTGTTTGTTTGTTATTTGATTTTATGATTAGTTTGTGATCATTTCATGATTTTTCCACTGACAATATCAGAACCAAAAACGACCACTTTTCCACTTTTTATATATGTTTGATTGTGAGAGAAAAACACTCAAATACATGCAAGTAACTACAACCCCATTTCCAAAAAAAGTTGGGACGCCGTGCAGAATGTAAATAAATGTTTACCACTGTGCTGCATCAGCTCTTCTTTTAACAGCACTCTGTAAGTGTTTGGGAACTGAGGAGAAACTGCTGTAGTTTAGAAAGTGAAATGTTTCCCATTCAGTATTGTAGACTATTTGAAAATGTATGTTGTGACAACAATAAATATGACAAAAGAAAAAGTAAAGGACTACAAATGATATTAAGGCATAAATCAACAAGTGAGTGTAGCAGAGTAAATATTAGGTTATTTATTATTTTTATATGCAGATATACATTCACATATGAGGTAGCTGGATGGTTTTTCTCAAATGGCAGGCATTTTCTGACAGACTGGGATGCTTTATACCGTTCTTCCTACACCTGAGTGCGGCACATCTTTATTCACCCAGTCACTCAGTTACAGTTTAGTGACAACACATTATCACTGGCATACAGTGACAAACTGTGACTGTTAGAGCTAAGCTCATAGCGTAGGCCATAAATGTCAAAACTCACCCAAAACATTAGGAAAAACCACCTGAAAGATAATGCTAACTTCTGTTATTAGCACTAAGCTAACAGCAATTTACAAAAACGCTTTCTAAAGAGGCTAATATAAGCTTCTAATTTGACTTCCACCTTAAACGCTGCAGCAGTTACATTCTGGTGCCTAAATGTGCCAGAATGTAACTGTTCCACCATTTAAGATGGAACGGAAAATTCAAAAAAGGCAGTTCTAGATTAAACACAGACATTTGAAGTTTCTAAAAGACATTCTATGTTCTACTTGAAGCTTGTAACAGACATATTAGCATCTAGTTTACCTTGTAGCCATTTCATAGTGACTCTTTCAGCAGTGAACACTGGTGTAGAGCTGCCGCTTGTATTTAGTCAGTGATGTATCTAGAACTTCCAGAAGGACTAGAATGACATTTTTCTGACAAAATTGGACCTCACTTTGTCTCTTTGCTGATAGTTATGCAAATGTGTTGGGACTTCAGCTCCTGAAGTCCTAACTAATGGGAGAATCTGGTTAGCTATATCTGCCTAGGTACCATGGAGAAAACAATTCCTGATTAGCTAATTTTGATAAACTTCTTAAACTTAACAGTGAAACAACTGTAGTACTGTAATACTTGCAGAGTTTAAATAAAAGCATGTGTCTAACATCCTAACAAAGTTCTCTGAGATTCTGAATGACCATCCTTCGTTTTACACCAAATCCACCTTTGTCTCTTTGTTATTTAAAATAATTTTTAAAAATAATTTTTATTTTTTTGTCTTTGTCATTAGACACTTATGTTTGTGGTAAAATGAAAGAGAATGCTCTCTTTCCAAATGGGCTAAATGACAGATCGGAGGTGTAAAAAATGAAAATATAATCTACACAACAAATAAAAAGTATTTGCCTTTTTTGTTTTATTTTCTTGCCATTTTATTTACTGCAAATGTAGAAGTGATATTTGCCATATACTACTCTATTGCTGTAAGCAAGGAATAAAGAAATGAATGCTATGTATGCTGGAATACCTAGACCTAGTAAATTAATTAGTGAGTTTTTTTGTGTATAATCTACACTTAACTTTTCCCAAACACTAACCTCCTCCCTACTTTTTCTATTCTAATGCCACATGAACAAGAGTTATCACAGACTACTAGAAGTATTTCTGTTTGTCATGATTTGATGTATTTTGGAATTTAACATTTTCATATTGCATTATTGTATTAAAATATATATTTTTTGTAGTTATTATTACTATTCAGAGGTTGTATTTCCCATCTAAGACAGTCATGTGTTTATGGTAAATGATTAGTCTTGAGTGTAGATACATTTTATATTTATGATTTTCAGAGTACAGTGGAGTTATGTTTCTTTCTAAAAACAGTTTGCATCTTAAAGAAGAAGAGTATTCCTATTTAAATGCAATAGTAATGTTAAGATTATCTCAGTTGTTTGCGTTATTAGTTTAATGACAAAAGTATCAATTTATTTATACTGTATGAAAATGGTAATTTAATGAACTGTATCATATCATAGTGTCCTTATTTTCCCACCAGATGAAGCAGAATGGTTGCATCAAGCCAGTGGAGTTAGTGCTG
Source organism: Colossoma macropomum (assembly GCF_904425465.1). Classification (NCBI taxonomy): domain Eukaryota; kingdom Metazoa; phylum Chordata; class Actinopteri; order Characiformes; family Serrasalmidae; genus Colossoma; species Colossoma macropomum. The sequence continues at coordinate 10,158 of NW_023496052.1, forward strand.
ATGTTTGATGTGACTTACGCCTTTCTGAAATAATGGCGGGGGAGTACGGGAAAGCCTCTGAAATAAGTCTCCAAGAGGAGCACAGTGAGAGCAAAAGGTAAGCATGTAGAATATTGAAGTCTTGATACAGACAGTATAATATACTGCTCCATTAATTATCAAAAATGATTTCTCAGAAAAAAAAGATTCTGGCACACACACACACACGCACGCACGTGCACGCACACATTATACCCGCTTATCCTTCTGGGTTGAGAGGGTGGAACCTATCCCAGCAGTCATTAGGCAGAAGGCTGATGCACTCAGGACAGGTGTCCAGTCCATCGGAGAGTTTCTGGTGACTGTAGAGAGAGAGTGAGAAAGAAAGAAAGAAGGTGCAGTAACATTTTACTGCAAACAGAAATAAGTTTACTGGCCTTTTTCTTATATATTCAAGCAGCTGATTAATTGTTTTAATTTTTTTTTGGGTGTGAAGAGATATAAATCACATCACTGCTTAAACAACATGATATCAGGTCTGTTCACAGACTCACTCCAGGGGGTTTCAGCCCCTGCCCTTTCACCCTCAGACTGCACAAATACAAGCTTGGGTGGCGTGGTTTATAATTTTGCTCAAGTTCTACTAGATTCATTGCTCTTGAGTGCCCCCTCTGGTAAAACTTTCTCTGAGATGTTCTTTATCGTATCCTCTGGAAGTTCTTTTTTTGAGTCGCTTTCTCTTACTGGTTCTTCCTGCACTGCCTTTCCAAGCTTCTAGACTTGAATTGCATTAAAGCTGCTGAGTCAGAAGTACAATGGACACTGGTTAATGTTACAGCGCGTCATGTTACAATATCAATATTTTGTTAATCTCGATTTCTTTATTTCTTCTATGTATACTTTTCATTTTAATGGTGAACTGGAGCTGTTACTTTGTGGTTAAGTTCTCAAATATCTCTATTAATATATAATTATTGCAGGCAGCAAGTATTAAACCATGCTATGGGTTTTACATGGTAACTTGTGATGCGAATAATTTCATTCAATCAGATAAAATAGCCAACATAACTTTCTCTCTGATTTCAGTGGATCTGAGGAAAGGTCAGGCTCCCCCGTGTCCAGCTGTGTGTCCTTGAAGAGTGACCAGTCCATGATGGAACCTTACACCTTCAAAGAAGGATCATGCCCTCAGGAAAGGTGCTCCTCTCTTTCACTTTTGCTCTTCATATTTCCATCTCTGATGAAACGGCACTCCACAGAATCGTTAGACACAGTGCAAGGCAGATGTCTGTAATATAAACAATGCAAGCATATTGAAGAGATTCTCTCTTATTCAGCCTTACTGGATCATTTTGTCAGACTAGATTTTGGAAGAGGGTGACCTGGATCAAATTTACAAAGGTGTGGAAAACTCTGCTTATGCTTTCTTTCTTGTGGATTTCTGACAAAGCACAAATAATAGACCATGAGAATGAAATCAACTTGTTCAATTAATTGACCGTTCACTTTTCAGCATCACAACAACCCGAACCAGTAACATTAAGTGAAACCATAGATGAAGTTGGAGGAAATGAAAATAAACACATCGTATAAACACACAGGCAGACATGCCAACCTTTAAGCATTTTGCATAGCAGGTACGGATGTTGACATAAACGTACACTGATAAGATTTGTCACTTTATGTAAAAAGCTGGTGACACTTGTGAATTTAATTGTGAATGTGCAGTACTCAGACCTAACAGCAAGAGGCAGCAGCGTTTAGCATTCAGAAAGAAAAGAAGAAGAGTATCTAATGTCAATCATTCAAAAGACTGCAAATCGACAGCAACACGAAATGTTTTTTATCCCTCTCGTTCCCCTCCTCACTCCGTCTGGCTTGTTCCACAAGGGAGGATGGTGCTTTTAGCTCCTTAGCAGAGATAAATGGGCTTGAGTGGATGTGGAAAGTTGAAGCCGTGAATTGAGCTAATTTAATGCAGACCTGCCAAATTTGGGAAAATATAATAACTTTAAGTAATAAATGTGATGATATGGTGGTGCTTGGGGAAATGACCATGTGGTAAGTGAAGGCTTTTTTTTTTAAACTGTTACACCACTGTGCATGATATTTTCCCAAGTTCAGCAGGTCTGGAACAGACTCTCATTTCTGCATTTTTACACCAGCACATAGAGAAAAAACACACACTAAAAGGACCAAAAATAAACCATTAGTATAAAAGCTATTAAGCCACATACATATAAAGAGAATACAGTTGCCACACTGGAGCTTTTGGTACAAAACCCTGGATCTTTTTGAAAGCTGTCATGCTGTATAATGAAATCTCAAGCCAGTGGATGGTGCACTTCCCTACACACTCAGCTCAAAGCTGCAAGTGACTATTTTTGTTCTCTCTTTTTCTTTTTAGCTTTGGCGGCTCATCATATTCTTGGGAAGTTCTTCTTGTTGAGTCTAGCTTTCTCTCAGTTGTTCTTTGTCATGATCATAGGAAGTTCTTCCTTTTGTTACGACTTGTAACAGAAAATGAGAGTGGGCTAACCCCAAACCTCTATTAAAAAAAATAAATAAATACACAGACAAGTTCTCAAAAGCTGCCTGCGGGTGTTTAGATTAGCATTCACAAAAGGTGATTTTGTCCAGTAACAAATTTTCCTCTTAAACTACAACAGTTAACAGACCTGCTCAAAAGCAGGCACATAGCATAATGGCTATCAAAGTATACGGAGCATGCGGGCAGTTTTCATAAAAGTTCAAATTTAACAATATACTACAAATACAAGTTCATGATTTCTAAAACAGTAGCTTCAAAAATGTCACAGTCCACACTTAACGGTAAAATAAAGCCATTTGAGGAGGAACTAATATACATATACTCACAAGACTGAAAAAACACGACTGGCATGAGAACCAGCATCTTGCCGTTCAGATGGAGGAACAATTTGGCTGACAAGTGCACCACTAATGAAGCAGGCAAGGTAGTATGCATGATCAAAACTAGCAGCACCAGTGCCTCAGAACTCCAATCCCAGTGCACAATTGTGCAAACTGCATTGCATTCTCCAGTCACCGCACTGCATTCAACAGCCCCAATGGAGAAGGAGACAATGCTGAAACAACACTTCTAAATCACCAAACAGAAAGCAAAAAGGTTGTAGTTCATTAAACCACTAACAAGACTGTGACAATTAGATTTCTATCTCTCACAAAGGGACAGCAAAAAAAAACATTTGGCCAAATTTCACAATACACAGATCCAATTACTCACATACACACCTCCAACCACCAAAGGAAAACTGCCAGCAAGACTACCGAAACAAATACTTACCGGACAAAATCAAGAAATGGATGAGCCCCAATTCTGTTACGACCCGGTCTAGGGTCAGGCCATAACAGAAAATGAGAGTGGACACTCTTCCCAGACCTGCTGCCAGACCAGACACTGGACACCAATTAAACTGGCAAACTGCAGGTTTATTTAGACCTTGGTAAAAAGTATGCAAGTTTGCAAGTGGCTAAACTAAACGCAAGTGTTGGCTTCAGGGATGAGCATATGCCAAAATAACAAACAAAACTACTAATGATGACAAAAACACTAACAACACCCGAAAGCAAAACAGAACAAAACACAAAGGGCTGCTCTGTCTCCCTGCTTTAAAACCAGGGGAAATGGCAGCCAAAACAAAATGGCACTCGTCCCTACTTTCCAAGCGTTCACAAGAGTTTCTGAAAATCTAACAAAAACCTTCACAAACTTTACACACAAAGTGAAGTGAAGAGCCCCAGGCTGGTCTGGACAGGTGTTCTTCCAGGTCCGGTCAGAGGGGAGAAAGCCCTGAACGTCTCTTGAGCAGAGAACTTGTAGAGAGGAGAATTTCCACTCTGCAATGTCTTCCAGGTTTCTCAAACGCTAGAGGGCGCTCCCGAGTGAGTCCAAAATGAATGGGTTGATATGAAGCATTTGAGCAAAATCATAGTTTATAAATGCTGAAACATTTTAATGTAAAATAATGAAATCATTTCCTGAACAGCATAAAACATTTTAACACTGCTGTTATATTTTAAGAGCTTTTAAACTCGAGTTATAGGAGTTTAAAATGGCGCCTCGTGTGCGTTCATGGCGTCAGTGAGCAGGAACAGCCAATGAGCTGCTCCGCTCGCCAATCAATCATCACGCTCTGGCAGTAATGCCCGCCTTCTGCTGCCCAAAACCCGTTTGCTGTAGAAAAAGGAAACATACAGGTGAGATTTCTTTGCTTTTGTAGTGAAATACATTCTTCTACTCTCTAAAATTAAACAAACGTTCTGGCCGAGTGATTAGAAACTATTTTAAATTTTTAGCCGTTGAGCTCCATTCACACCCATTCATTGAGGACTCGCTCGCGGGCGCCCTCTGCTGTTCAGCAGTCCTGTTTTTGATATAACAGGGGGAATAGGAAGTGGCCAGGCTCCTCATAAACCAGCTCTGGTCTCTTGAGATGGAAGCTTTGTGACCTTTCATACAGCCAGGTGCCCCCCTATAGCCAATCATCTACCTGCACATAATATAACAATGGAAATAAAAGACACAAAATGGCTGCAAACAAACACAAAGAAAGGCTATTACGACCGGGGGTCGTAACACTTTTAAGTCTTGCTTACTGTCAGTGCTTTTTTCTCTGCTGTGAAACTCTGCTTGCTCAGTGAGCTTCTAAACTTGGATTGCTTTAAAGTTGCTTTGTGTCAAAATTGGTACTTTACAGGTGAAATTAAATTGAGTTGTTACCTTCGAAAGTAGTTCTTGGCTTGAGTCAGAAGTACAATGGACACTGGTTAATGTTACAGCGCGTCGTGTTACAATATCAATATTTTGTTAATCTCGATTTCTTTATTTCTTCTATGTATACTTTTCATTTTAATGGTGAACTGGAGCTGTTACTTTGTGGTTAAGTTCTCAAATATCTCTATTAATATATCATTATTGCAGGCAGCAAGTATTAAACCATGCTATGGGTTTTACATGGTAACTTGTGATGCGAATAATTTCATTCAATCAGATAAAATAGCCAACATAACTTTCTCTCTGATTTCAGTGGATCTGAGGAAAGGTCAGGCTCCCCCGTGTCCAGCTGTGTGTCCTTGAAGAGTGACCAGTCCATGATGGAACCTTACACCTTCAAAGGAGGATCAGGCCCTCAGGAAAGGTGCTCCTCTCTTTCACTTTTGCTCTTCATATTTCCATCTCTGATGAAACGGCACTCCACAGAATCGTTAGACACAGTGCAAGGCAGATGTCTGTAATATAAACAATGCAAGCATATTGAAGAGATTCTCTCTTATTCAGCCTTACTGGATCATTTTGTCAGACTAGATTTTGGAAGAGGGTGACCTGGATCAAATTTACAAAGGTGTGGAAAACTCTGCTTATGCTTTCTTTCTTGTGGATTTCTGACAAAGCACAAATAATAGACCATGAGAATGAAATCAAGTTGTTCAATTAATTGACCGTTCACTTTTCAGCATCACAACAACCCGAACCAGTAACATTAAGTGAAACCATAGATGAAGTTGGAGGAAATGAAAATAAAGACATCATATAAACACACAGGCAGACATGCCAACCTTTAAGCATTTTGCATAGCAGGTACGCATGTTGACATAAACGTACACTGATAAGATTTGTCACTTTACGTAAAAAGCTGGTGACACTTGTGAATTTAATTGTGAATGTGCAGTACTCAGACCTAACAGCAAGAGGCAGCAGCGTTTAGCATTCAGAAAGAAAAGAAGAAGAGTATCTAATGTCAATCATTCAAAAGACTGCAAATCGACAGCAACACGAAATGTTTTTTATCCCTCTCGTTCCCCTCCTCACTCCGTCTGGCTTGTTCCACAAGGGAGGATGGTGCTTTTAGCTCCTTAGCAGAGATAAATGGGCTTGAGTGGATGTGGAAAGTTGAAGCCGTGAATTGAGCTAATTTAATGCAGACCTGCCAAATTTGGGAAAATATAATAACTTTAAGTAATAAATGTGATGATATGGTGGTGCTTGGGGAAATGACCATGTGGTAAGTGAAGGCTTTTTTTTTTAAACTGTTACACCACTGTGCATGATATTTTCCCAAGTTCAGCAGGTCTGGAACAGACTCTCATTTCTGCATTTTTACACCAGCACATAGAGAAAAAACACACACTAAAAGGACCAAAAATAAACCATTAGTATAAAAGCTATTAAGCCACATACATATAAAGAGAATACAGTTGCCACACCAGAGCTTTTGGTACAAAACCCTGGATCTTTTTGAAAGCTGTCATGCTGTATAATGAAATCTCAAGCCAGTGGATGGTGCACTTCCCTACACACTCAGCTCAAAGCTGCAAGTGACTATTTTTGTTCTCTCTTTTTCTTTTTAGCTTTGGCGGCTCATCATATTCTTGGGAAGTTCTTCCTGTTGAGTCTAGCTTTCTCTCAGTTGTTCTTTGTCATGATCATAGGAAGTTCTTCCTTTTGTTACGACTTGTAACAGAAAATGAGAGTGGGCTAACCCCAAACCTCTATTAAAAAAAATAAATAAATACACAGACAAGTTCTCAAAAGCTGCCTGCGGGTGTTTAGATTAGCATTCACAAAAGGTGATTTTGTCCAGTAACAAATTTTTCTCTTAAACTACAACAGTTAACAGACCTGCTCAAAAGCAGGCACATAGCATAATGGCTATCAAAGTATAAAGAGCATGCGGGCAGTTTTCATAAAAGTTCAAATTTAACAATATCCTACAAATACAAGTTCATGATTTCTAAAACAGTAGCTTCAAAAATGTCACAGTCCACACTTAACGGTAAAATAAAGCCATTTGAGGAGGAACTAATATACATATACTCACAAGACTGAAAAAACACGACTGGCATGAGAACCAGCATCTTGCCGTTCAGATGGAGGAACAATTTGGCTGACAAGTGCACCACTAATGAAGCAGGCAAGGTAGTATGCATGATCAAAACTAGCAGCACCAGTGCCTCAGAACTCCAATCCCAGTGCACAATTGTGCAAACTGCATTGCATTCTCCAGTCACCGCACTGCATTCAACAGCCCCAATGGAGAAGGAGACAATGCTGAAACAACACTTCTAAATCACCAAACAGAAAGCAAAAAGGTTGTAGTTCATTAAACCACTAACAAGACTGTGACAATTAGATTTCTATCTCTCACAAAGGGACAGCAAAAAAAAACATTTGGCCAAATTTCACAATACACAGATCCAATTACTCACATACACACCTCCAACCACCAAAGGAAAACTGCCAGCAAGACTACCGAAACAAATACTTACCGGACAAAATCAAGAAATGGATGAGCCCCCAATTCTGTGACGACCCGGTCTAGGGTCAGGCCATAACAGAAAATGAGAGTGGACGCTCTCCCCAGACCTGCTGCCAGACCAGACACTGGACACCAATTAAACTGGCAAACTGCAGGTTTATTTAGACCTTGGTAAAAAGTATGCAAGTTTGCAAGTGGCTAAACTAAACGCAAGTGTTGGCTTCAGGGATGAGCATATGCCAAAATAACAAACAAAACTACTAATGATGACAAAAACACTAACAACACCCGAAAGCAAAACAGAACAAAACACAAAGGGCTGCTCTGTCTCCCTGCTTTAAAACCAGGGGAAATGGCAGCCAAAACAAAATGGCACTCGTCCCTACTTTCCAAGCGTTCACAAGAGTTTCTGAAAATCTAACAAAAACCTTCACAAACTTTACACACAAAGTGAAGTGAAGAGCCCCAGGCTGGTCTGGACAGGTGTTCTTCCAGGTCCGGTCAGAGGGGAGAAAGCCCTGAACGTCTCTTGAGCAGAGAACTTGTAGAGAGGAGAATTTCCACTCTGCAATGTCTTCCAGGTTTCTCAAACGCTAGAGGGCGCTCCCGAGTGAGTCCAAAATGAATGGGTTGATATGAAGCATTTGAGCAAAATCATAGTTTATAAATGCTGAAACATTTTTAATGTAAAATAATGAAATCATTTCCTGAACAGCATAAAACATTTTAACACTGCTGTTATATTTTAAGAGCTTTTAAACTCGAGTTATAGGAGTTTAAAATGGCGCCTCGTGTGCGTTCATGGCATCAGTGAGCAGGAACAGCCAATGAGCTGCTCCGCTCGCCAATCAATCATCACGCTCTGGCAGTAATGCCCGCCTTCTGCTGCCCAAAACCCGTTTGCTGTAGAAAAAGGAAACATACAGGTGAGATTTCTTTGCTTTTGTAGTGAAATACATTCTTCTACTCTCTAAAATTAAACAAACGTTCTGGGCGAGTGATTAGAAACTATTTTAAATTTTTAGCCGTTGAGCTCCATTCACACCCATTCATTGAGGACTCGCTCGCGGGCGCCCTCTGCTGTTCAGCAGTCCTGTTTTTGATATAACAGGGGGAATAGGAAGTGGCCAGGCTCCTCATAAACCAGCTCTGGTCTCTTGAGATGGAAGCTTTGTGACCTTTCATACAGCCAGGTGCCCCCCTATAGCCAATCATCTACCTGCACATAATATAACAATGGAAATAAAAGACACAAAATGGCTGCAAACAAACACAAAGAAAGGCTATTACGACCGGGGGTCGTAACACTTTTAAGTCTTGCTTACTGTCAGTGCTTTTTTCTCTGCTGTGAAACTCTGCTTGCTCAGTGAGCTTCTAAACTTGGATTGCTTTAAAGTTGCTTTGTGTCAAAATTGGTACTTTACAGGTGAAATTAAATTGAGTTGTTACCTTCGAAAGTAGTTCTTGGCTTGAGTCAGAAGTACAATGGACACTGGTTAATGTTACAGCGCGTCATGTTACAATATCAATATTTTGTTAATCTCGATTTCTTTATTTCTTCTATGTATACTTTTCATTTTAATGGTGAACTGGAGCTGTTACTTTGTGGTTAAGTTCTCAAATATCTCTATTAATATATCATTATTGCAGGCAGCAAGTATTAAACCATGCTATGGGTTTTACATGGTAACTTGTGATGCGAATAATTTCATTCAATCAGATAAAATAGCCAACATAACTTTCTCTCTGATTTCAGTGGATCTGAGGAAAGGTCAGGCTCCCCCGTGTCCAGCTGTGTGTCCTTGAAGAGTGACCAGTCCATGATGGAACCTTACACCTTCAAAGGAGGATCAGGCCCTCAGGAAAGGTGCTCCTCTCTTTCACTTTTGCTCTTCATAATTTCCATCTCTGATGAAACGGCACTCCACAGAATCGTTAGACACAGTGCAAGGCAGATGTCTGTAATATAAACAATGCAAGCATATTGAAGAGATTCTCTCTTATTCAGCCTTACTGGATCATTTTGTCAGACTAGATTTTGGAAGAGGGTGACCTGGATCAAATTTACAAAGGTGTGGAAAACTCTGCTTATGCTTTCTTTCTTGTGGATTTCTGACAAAGCACAAATAATAGACCATGAGAATGAAATCAACTTGTTCAATTAATTGACCGTTCACTTTTCAGCATCACAACAACCTGAACCAGTAACATTAAGTGAAACCATAGATGAAGTTGGAGGAAATGAAAATAAAGACATCATATAAACACACAGGCAGACATGCCAACCTTTAAGCATTTTGCATAGCAGGTACGCATGTTGACATAAACGTACACTGATAAGATTTGTCACTTTACGTAAAAAGCTGGTGACACTTGTGAATTTAATTGTGAATGTGCAGTACTCAGACCTAACAGCAAGAGGCAGCAGCGTCTAGCATTCAGAAAGAAAAGAAGAAGAGTATCTAATGTCAATCATTCAAAAGACTGCAAATCGATAGCAACACGAAATGTTTTTTATCCCTCTCGTTCCCCTCCTCACTCCGTCTGGCTTGTTCCACAAGGGAGGATGGTGCTTTTAGCTCCTTAGCAGAGATAAATGGGCTTGAGTGGATGTGGAAAGTTGAAGCCGTGAGTTCAGCTAATTTAATGCAGACCTGCCAAATTTGGGAAAATATAATAACCTTAAGTAATAAATGTGATGATATGGTGATGTGTGGGGAAATTACCATGTGGTAAGTGAAGGCTTTTTTTTTTTTTAATTGTTGCACCACTGTGCATTATATTTTTCCAAGTTCAGCAGGTCTGGAACAGACTCTCATTTCTCCATTTTTACACCAGCACATAGAGAAAAAACACATACTAAAAGGACCAGAAATAAGCCATTAGAATAAAAGCTATTAAGCCACATACATATAAGGAGGACAGAGTGGCCACAGCGGAGCTTTTGGTACAAAACCCTGGATCTTTTTGAAAGCTCTCACACTGTATAATGAAATCTCAAGCCAGTGGATGGTGCACTTCCCTACACACTCAGCTCAAAGCTGCAAGTGACTATTTTTGTTCTCTCTTTTTCTTTTTAGTTTTGGCTGCTCATCATATTCTTGGGAAGTTCTTCCTATTGAGTCTAGCTTTCTCTCAGTTGTTCTTTGTCATGATCATAGGACGTTCTTCCTTTTGTTATGACTCGTAACAGAAAATGAGAGTGGGCTAAACCCAAACCTCTATAAAAAAAAAAATAAATAAATGAATAAAAAAAAACACAGACAAGTTCTCAAAAGCTGCCTGCAGGTATTTAGATTAGCATTCACAAAAGGTGATTTTGTCCAGTAACAAATTTTCCACTTAAACTACAACAGTTAACAGACCTGCTCAAAAGCAGGCACATAGCATAATGGCTATCAAAGTATAAAGAGAATGCGGGCAGTTTTCATAAAAGTTCAAATTTAACAATATACTACAAATACAAGTTCATGATTTCTAAAACAGTAGCTTCAGTAATGTCACAGTCCACACTTAACGGTAAAGTAAAGCCATTTGAGGAGGAACTAATATACGTATACTCACAAGACTGAAAAAACACGACTGGCATGAGAACCAGACGGAGGAACAATTTGGCTGACAAGTGCACCACTAATGAAGCAGGCAAGGTAGGATGCATGCTCAAAACTAGCAACACCAGTGCCTCAGAACTCCAATCCCAGTGCACAATTGTACAAACTGCATTGCATTCTCCAGTCACCGCACTGCATTCAACAGCCCCAATGGAGAAGGAGACAATGCTGAAACAACACTTCTAAATCACCAAACAGAAAGCAAAAAGGTTGTAGTTCATTAAACCACTAACAAGACTGTGACAATTAGATTTCTATCTCTCACAAAGGGACAGCAATAAAAAACATTTGGCCAAATTTCATAATACACAGATCCAATTACTCACATACACACCTCCAACCACCAAAGGAAAACTGCCAGCAAGACTACTAAAACAAAGTCAAGAAATGGATGAGCCCCCAGTTCTGTTACGACCCGGTCTAGGGTCAGGCCGTAACAGAAAATGAGAGTGGACGCTCTCCCCAGACCTGCTGCCAGACCAGACACTGGACACCAATTAAACTGGCAAACTGCAGGTTTATTTAGACCTTGGTAAAAAGTATGCAAGTTTGCAAGTGGCTAAACTAAATGCAAGTGGTGGCTTCAGGGTTGATCATATCCCAAAATGACAAACAAAACTGCTGATGATGAAAAAAACTAACATCACCTGAAAGCAAAACAAAACAAAATGCAAAGGGCTGCTCTATCTCCCTGCTTTAAAACCAGGGGAAATGGCAGCCAAAACAAAATGGCACTCGTCCCTACTTTCCAAGTGTTCACAAGAGTTTCTGAAAATCTAACAAAAACCTTCACAAACTTTACACACAAAGTGAAGTGAAGAGCGCCGGGCTGGTCTGGACAGGTGTTCTTCCAGGTCCGGTCAGAGGGGAGAAAGCCCTGAACGTCTCTTGAGCAGAGAACTTGTAGAGAGGAGAATTTCCACTCTGCAATGTCTTCCAGGTTTCTCAAACACTTGAGGGCGCTCCTGAGTGAGTGCAAAACGAATGGGTTGATATGAAGCATTTGAGCAAAATCATAGTTTATAAATGCTTAAACAGTTTAAATGTAAAATAATGAAATCATTTCCTGAACACAGCACAGCACAAAACATTTAACACTGCTGTTATATTTTTAAGAGCTTTAAAACTCGAGTTATAGGAGTTTAAAACGGTGCCTCATGTAGGTTCATGACATCTGTGAGCACGAACAGCCAATGAGCTGCTCCACTCGCCAACCAATCATCACTCACTAGCACTAATGCCCGCCTTCTGCTGCCCAAAACCTGTTTGCTGTAGAAAAACGGAAACATACAGGTGAGTTTTCTTAGCTTATTTAGTGAAATACATCCTTCTACTGTCTAAAATTCAAGGAAAGTTCTGGCCGAGTGATTAGAAACTATTTTAACTTTTCGTTTTTAGCTGTTTAGCTCCATTCACTCCCATTCATTGAGGACTCGCTCGTGGGCGCCCCCTCTGCTGATTAGCAGTTCTGTTTTTGATATAACAGGGGGAATAGGAAGTGTCCAGGCTCCTCATAAACCTGCTCTGGTCTCTTGAGATGGAAGCTTTGTGACCTTTCATACAGCCAGGTGCCCCCCTATAGCCAATCATCTACCTGCACATAATATAACAATGGAAATAAAAGACACAAAATGGCTGCAAACAAACACAAAGAAAGGCTATTACGACCGGGGGTCGTAACACTTTTAAGTCTTGCTTACTGTCAGTGCTTTTTTCTCTGCTGTGAAACTCTGCTTGCTCAGTGAGCTTCTAAACTTGGATTGCTTTAAAGTTGCTTTGTGTCAAAATTGGTACTTTACAGGTGAAATTAAATTGAATTGTTACCTTCGAAAGTAGTTCTTGGCTTTATTTCTTCTATGTATACTTTTCATTTTGATGGTGAACTGGAGCTGTTACTTTGTGGTTAAGTTCTCAAATATCTCTATTAATATATAAATACTGCAGGCAGCAAGTATTAAACCATGCTATGGGTTTTACATGGCAACTTGTGATGCGAATAATTTCATTTAATTAGATAAAATAGCCAACATAACTTTCTCTCTGATTTCAGTGGATCTGAGGAAAGGTCAGGCTCCCCCGTGTCCAGCTGTGTGTCCTTGAAGAGTGACCAGTCCATGATGGAACCTTACACCTTCAAAGGAGGATCAGGCCCTCAGGAAAGGTGCTCCTCTCTTTCACCATCTCTGATGAAACGGCACTCCACAGAATCGTTAGACACAGTGCAAGGCAGATGTCTGTAATATAAACAATGCAAGCATATTGAAGAGATTCTTTCTTATTCAGCCTTACTGGATCATTTTGTCGGACTAGATTTTGGAAGAGGATGACTTGGATCAAATTTACAAATGTGTGGAAAACTCTCCTTATGCTTTCTTTCTTGTGGATTTCTGACAAAGCACAAATAATAGACCATGAGAATGAAATCAACTTGTTCAATTAATTGACCGTTCACTTTTCAGCATCACAACAACCCGAACCAGTAACATTAAGTAAAACCATAGATGAAGCTGGAGGAAATGAAAATAAACACATCGTATAAACACACAGGCACACATGCCAACCTTTAAGCATTTTGCATAGCAGGTACCCATGTTAACATAAACGTACACTGATCAGATTTGTCACTTTACATAAAAAGCTGGTGACACTTGTGAATTTAATTGTGAATGTGCAGTACTCAGACCTAACAGCAAGAGGCAGCAGCGTCTAGCATTCAGAAAGAAAAGAAGAAGAGTATCTAATGTCAATCATTCAAAAGACTGCAAATCGATAGCAACACGAAATGTTTTTTATCCCTCTCGTTCCCCTCCTCACTCCGTCTGGCTTGTTCCACAAGGGAGGATGGTGCTTTTAGCTCCTTAGCAGAGATAAATAGGCTTGAGTGGATGTGGAAAGTTGAAGCCATGAGTTCAGCTAATTTAATGCAGACCTGCCAAATTTGGGAAAATATAATAACCTTAAGTAATAAATGTGATGATATGGTGATGTGTGGGGAAATTACCATGTGGTAAGTGAAGGCTTTTTTTTTTAATTGTTACACCACTGTGCATGATATTTTCCCAAGTTCAGCAGGTCTGGAACAGACTCTCATTTCTGCATTTTTACACCAGCACATAGAGAAAAAACACACACTAAAAGGACCAAAAATAAACCATTAGTATAAAAGCTATAAAGCCACATACATATAAGGAGGACAGAGTTGCTACACCGGAGCTTTTGGTACAAAACCCTGCATCTTTTTGAAAGCTCTCACACTGTATAATGTGTGATATAAGGCTTGAATGCAGCTGCTTAGCCAGGGAAACCCATTCCATGAAGCTCTCTACGCTGTTCTTGAGCTAATCTATAGGCCACATGAAGTTTGGAGGTCTGTAGCGATTGACTCTGCAGAAAGTTGGTGACCTCTGCGCACTATGTGCCTCAGTATCCGCTGACCCCGCTCTGTCATTTTATGTAGCCGACCACTTCGTGGCTGAGTTGCTGTTGTTCCTAATCACTTCCACTTTGTTATAATACCACTGACAGTTGACTGGGGAATATTTAGTAGTGAGTAAGTTTCACGACTGGGAGCGACCCACTCTTTTACTAATGTTTGTAGAAGCAGTCTGCATGCCTAGGTGCTTGGTTTTATACACCTGTGGCCATGGAAGTGATTGGAATACCTGAATTCCATGATTTGGATGGGTGACTGAATACTTTTGGCAGTATAGTGTATATGTTTAAATCACATTTTCTGTAAAGCTGCTTTGCAACACCGTCTATTAGTGTAAAAATCAAAGCCTTGTTTTACATTCATGCTTCTTAACTGTTTTTATAAGCAGGTTGAGAATAATTAAGTCATTTTGCAATTAACTGCATTTTATCAGTAAAATTGTGAACTTACCGTTGTCTTTTTTTAGTGAAATCAATGGAAGGTCAAACCCCCGTACACCCAGCTTTGTGTTCGTGAAGAGTGAACAGTCAACACCAAAACCTCCAAACTTACAAGAGGGATCATCCCTTCAGAAAAGGTATTTCTTTCACTTCCTCTTGCTCTTCATGCTTAGAAACGTCTTCACGATGGAGAATTGTTGGGCTCGTTTCATAGTACAATTTTATTTTAGTACGATTTTTTTTTACCATTCAGGGATATTTTATAAGCGCATGCAGGGGTAACGCTTTATAATTATGATATTTTATGAGACGTTTATCAACTATTACTTCATAATTAATAAATCATGACCCATTTAAGTATTTACAGTTTTTATGTAAGACACACATAAACCATTGCTTAATCATGTTTTCCAAATGACTTAGGTATATGTAAATTATCTGTAATATTTCTGCAGCCCCTAATCTAAAGTGATGTCCTGTTCTTTGTTCCACCCTCTCCTGTCTCATACCATGTACCCCCGCTTTATCATTGGTGCACCCACCTGTGTGTTACCTCTCCTTTCCCGGGTTTACAGAAATATTGTTTTCGTGTCATTTATGTACAACTCCAAATCCAAAATCCATTTAAATAAATGTAAACAAAATGTAAACAACAGAATGCAATTTCACAATAGAACATAGAACACATATCAGATGTTGAAAGTGAGACATTTTACCATTTCAAGAAAAACATTAACTCATTTAGAACTTGATGGCAGCAATGCACCTCAAAAAAGTTGGGACAGCGGCAACAGTGGCTGGTAAAGTTGTGTTATGCTAAAAACACACCTGGTGGTTAATTGGCAACAGGTCAATAACATGATGGGAATAAAAAGAGCATAAAAATAAAAAGGCGGAGTCTTTCAGAAGTAAAGATGAGGAGGGGTTCACCACTCTGTGAAAGACAAGCCAGCAAATATGCAACAATTCAAGAATAACGTTTCTCAATGTAAAATAGCAAAGAACTTTTGCTTTTCATCATCTACGGTACATAATATCATTAAAAGACGTAGAGAATCTGGAGAAAACTCTATGTGAGGGACAAGGCCAAAAACCAATACTGGCTGGCCGTGATCGTCAGGCCCTCAGGCAGCACTGCATTAAAAAGAGACATCGATTCTATACTGGAAATCACTGCATGGGCTCAGAAACACTTCCAGAAATCACTGTCTGTGAACACAGTTCCCTGTGCAATCCACAAATGCAAGTTAAAGCTGTATCATGCAAAGAAGAAGCCATATATAAACAGGACCCTGAAATCCTGGCAACTTCTCTGGGCCCAAGCTCATTTAAGATGGACTGAGGCAAAGTGACAAAATGTCCTGTGGTACAAATAAATTTAAAATTTGAAATTCTTTTTTGGAAATAATGGACGCTGCATTCTCTGGGCTAAAGACCTCCCGGCTTGTTATTAGCACACAGTTCAAAATCCAGCATCCATGATGGTTTAGGGGAGCATTAGTGCACATGGCATGGGTGTCTTGCACATCTGTGAAAGCACCATTAATGCTAAACAAAATATACAGTTTTGGCAACATATGCTCACATCCAGACAATGTCTTTTTCAGGGAAGGACTTGATTATTTCAGCAAGACAATAAACCACATACTGCCTCCATCACAACAGCATGGTTTCGCAGAAGAAGAGTCCAGGTGCTGAACTGACCTGCCTGCAACCCAGTCCTTTCACCAATAGGAAATATTTGGCTCATCATGAAACAAAAATCAAGCAAAGAAGGCCCAGGACTGTCGAGCAGCTAGAATCCTACATCAGACAAGAATTGTTTATAAAATAGCGGCCAAAATGAAATATGATAAAATACATAAGTTTTAAGTAAATAATAATAATTATTATTATTATTATTATTAATAATAATCAATGTAAACAAGTATTCTGCTAAGAAATGTAGTTCCTTCATACTATAGTATCATTGCCAAGCAACCATGTACCACTGAATGAGGAGTATGTTCAGTCGCCCATCGCTGTGTATCGAACCAGTTCATTAACTCTTTAACTTTTTGTTGTATAACAATGAACATATCATAACTCATCATTGTTTAATGCAAAATCCCTGGCTCCTGCACCTCAACCGTGCACAATATAGTTAATTAATAGTTATTTGCAATTCAGCCACATCCATACTCGAAATATGTTGCACTGGAAGGCTGAAAAAGCTATAATTTAAAAACTTACTTAGCTATAATTTAAAAACTAAAAACTTAGCACAGTTTTTAAGGAGTACTAGCCATTTGCGTCACAGCCTAGGTTTGACGCTACTTCTGACTGAAACACAGATATTTGAAGCGTGTAAGACCTTCAGATTTTATATTTTAGTTTTCAGTGAATCATAAGTTCCTTGTTTAAGGTCTGTGATATTAATAATGGTGTGAGCATGTCTGCATTAAAACCCCATTCCCCATGAAATTGCTGTAATCGCACAACCTCAAGTGATTTATTGCTTGTATAAAATGGCAACAAAATGTTCAATTAATAAATGTATTTATTTAAAAAATAACCATTCTTCTGCCACACAGTGTAGCCTGTTAACAGTAAGCATTGTTGCTAGGAAACATGAAGGCAAAGATTAAGCTACTGTTTGTTTAGCTGGCTATAGAACGGCAACAACAATGTGACGGAAACTCCAGAATTCTACCAATGTAAACTTTGCTCGCTAAGCAGCGTAACAGCTACAGCTGATACTATTTTTAGACAGAACACCTGCTTAATGATTAGGATTACTGTTTATATTAATCTGGACGTTTCCATTGATATTGCATGACTTGAAATAGTGTTCAGCCACGTTTGCACTTTTCTTTGCTGGTGGGCTGGAATGGTTTGGCTCTCAGCATGGGCATTTTGGTAATTCGGTGTGAGCAGATGTTACTCCAGTATCTCCACTCACTCAAGTTACGGTGCCAGTAAGACTGCAGCAATGACTCACTTGGGTGGACAGTTACAGCCATAATAATAGGCCAGCATCAGAAGGTTTCTGCACAGTTGTACTTCGCAGACATTTATTGGTGTATACAGTTTTAATGCCAGCTGCCTTGCAAATTCTGGGCAGCATGGAGCCAAGGAAGTTTACCCCCATGGGCTCTCTGCTGTACCTAAGGAGAAAATAAATTTTACATAACATCACAAATGCTAGCCTACATACTGACTACCAAGTTTTGCCACTGCAAACACCCCTTGGAAAGAAAAAATGGAGTTATAACGTGAGCAAATAGATCTGTCTAAAAGTGTTAAGGAACTAGCCTACTATAAATACCATATCATTGGTCACAACGGTCTTCTTTGGATGGAGATAGAAGGCCAGTGGATTCAGAAGAAGAAGGGAGAGATATTTTTCCAAAGAGCAAACATAGCATGAATCCCTGACAGAATAAATCCCTGCCAGCTCTCTCGCTCTTTTGTTCGAGCCTTTGTGGTTTTTTGGTGATCTCATTAAAAGTCAAGCTGGCATACTTTAAATCATCTTCGTCCTTACAAATGATTCAGGTTTCAGTTGCCAGTTTCCTTTGTTGGCTGTCCGTCCAAAATGCAGTTCCACATCAAACCAGACCTTGTTAACAAGCCCCACTGGTGTGTTTGGGTTGAGTACTTCTGAGTTTTTGATTTTGATGAAATCTCTATCCGTTACAGCCAGGCAGTGTGCTGACTTGTCTTGACTCTCTCCACAAAGTTTTTTTTTTTTTGTTAACTAGTCCCATGAACACGTTGTTACTAGTGGTAAAGACGGGATCTTTCAGAATACACCAAGACAGATTAAGTGGTGGGTCACTGATATACCTGTTCGGTCCTGCACATAAGTGAACAAAACTGCTGAAACCATATGATTCACCTTTCCCATTCTTAACTGTAGCATAAAATTGACGAAGAATCTGGTTCAGCTCTGTTTTAGTGACTTTTTCAAAATCAACAATCACGTTTTTCTCAGCACACCAGGTCAAAAAACAGCAAATGGCCCACATCGTCTGCTTCACCGTGCATTCTTCATTTCGTATTTTTTTTTACATTTCTATTTTTCCTGCTGTTAATTTCAGCATGTCTTTTTTTCAGTCTCCTCAGTTCTGGCCATCTCTTTACACCACTTGTTCACTGTCAACACACCCAATAAAACAAAATCGACCTCAAAAGTTTCCCTTTCTAAGTGTGCTGCAAATTACAGCCTAACTGACAGGATTTCAAAACCTGGCACATTAATACAGAATTCAGTTGTGAAGTGGTCGTAGGTATGGGTATATTGTAGATTTTACAATGGCTCTGAACACAGTTTAGCCATTTAGATTTTAGGACCGCAACTACCCATTTTATAATACTTCCTAAGCACTTTGTCTAATAAGTGTTTAATACACTTTAAGCAATAATCTTTAACATGAATCCATGTTCATATGACACGGCGGCACGGTGGCGCAGTGGGTAGCGCTGTCGCCTCACAGCAAGAAGGGCCTGGGTTCGATTCCCGGCCGGGTGACCAGGGTCGTTTCTGTGTGGAGTTTGCATGTTCTCCCCGTGTCTGCGTGGGTTTCCTCCCACAGTCCAAAAACATGCAGTCAGGCCAACTGGACATGCTAAATTGCCCCTAGGCGTGAGTGAGTGTGTGGATGTATGTGTCTGTTTGTCTGCCCTGCGATGGACTGGCGACCTGTCCAGGGTGTATCCTGCCTTCCGCCCGATGACAGCTGGGATAGGCTCCAGCACCCCACCGCGACCCAGAAGGATAAGCGGTTTAGATGATGGATGGATGGATGGATGTTCATATGACCTGATCTAGAAGTATCAGTATCATTGCTACTTCAATGCCCCTCCTGCGCAAAGACAAACGTTCTTTTTGCTGTAGTTTTGATATTTGTACCAAGACTGGGTTGTGTTCATAACTACACTGGTAACACTTTACAATAATTTCATAGTTAACAAGTAACTAATCAGCAACTAAACAGGAATTAATGAAAAGTGCTGCATTAACACTTAAGTAACTACTCTTAACTACCAAGGACTACTAGTTAACTACTCAGTAGGTAATAGTGAACTAACGATTAGGGTAGGTTACTATTAACTAAACAATAACTATTGGGGCCCATAGAAAATTAGTTAGTAACTATGGTTTCTTAGAATAACTACTCATAAATTACAGATCAGTTCAACAGTCTGACAAGGTTCCTGCTGAACTAACTAATTAACTGATGTAGTGTATTCAGTCACTTCTAAAACTAGTGAAATATGCTACACAGTGTGCAGTCTCTACAATATAATGGGTTATATCCTGCATTTCTATTCACAGAAACAGGTATCCTCAGAGAAACCTGGGGCATCACACCACACTGTGACTGGTGTTCCTCATGTGTTTGTTTTGATCAGAAACTTTAAAAGGCTAAGGCATTTCTTCACATTTGGGAGTGTGAACCAATTTGCACATCAGCATACAAATGGGACAACTGCTAAAATACTACAGTATTCAGTAGACCAGTCTGCTTACCTCTCATCTTTAGAAAAGAAAACACCATTCTTTTCTGCAGGAAAAAATAGTGTCTGAGTTTCTTCTGAACAGTAGTTCTCCTTTAATGTCCTCTTGAAGGCAGGGTCAGTTGAAGACAGGGCTCCTGGAAATATCTGAATGTGTATGTGTCCTGCCTTCTAATTCACTTGGTTCTAAGTATTACTATCTTTTAAATACTGAATGTTGCTAATGTTTTTATTAGAAGTTAATGATGATCAGGAACAACGTAAAATGAAACAGTGGTAACTCATTAACTCATTACATTAATGAACTAGGAGTTAATGATGATCTGGAACAGTATTATAAAGTGAAGCAATGGTAACTCATCATTAATGAACTAGGAGTTAATGATGATCTGGAATGGTAGCATTAATTAAACTACATTGGAAATAAAAACCCCTAAATAAATTATGTGGAACAAAAAATATTAACAAAGAAATTATGAAAAAAGTAAGAGTAAATAAGTTATTGAGTCCTTTTTATTTGTCCAACTGTGAAAACATCCAAGAGTTAGCTGGCTATATCATTAAAAACACTACATCCAAATAAAATGAAATCATAATCTGTCATTGCTACTGAAGGAGAAAGTCTGAGAGCTGAGACTGATCACTTCATCACTTCACATCATTAACTCCTAGTTTATTAGTAGTAAGGATACCTGTTTCTGTGAATAGAAATGGAGAATATAATCCATTATACTGTAGAGACTGTACACTGTGTAGTGTATTTCACTACTGTTGGAAGAATACATTACATCAGTTAATAGTCCAGCAGGAACCTTGTCAGACTCAGCTATTGAGCAATTAATGTTGAATTGATCAGTAATTTATGAGTAGTTATTCTAAGAAACCATAGTTACTAAATAATTCTCTATGAGACTCAGCAGTTATTGTTTAGTTAATAGTGAACTACCATAATCATTAGTTCACTATTATCTACTGAGTAGTTAACTAGTAGTCCTTGGTAGTTAATAGTAGTTACTCAATTGTTAATGCAGCACTTCTCATTTGTTCCTGTTGTAACTATGAAACAGTATTGTAAAGTGTTACCACTAAACTTTCTAGTGCTGTCCAGAGGAGGATGGGCTCCCTTTCTGAGTATCATCCTAAACCCCAATTCCAAAAAGTTGGGACGCTGTGTAAAATGTAAGTGTAAATAAAAACAGAATGCAATCACTTGCAAATCTCATAGACCCATATTTTATTCCCAATATAACTTAAAACACGTCAGTCGTTGAAGGTGAGACATTTTACCATTTCATGAAAAACATTAAGCACCTCTAAAAAGTTGGGACAGGGCCAGGTCCACCACTGTGTAGCATCCCCTCTTCTTTAAGAACAGTCTGTAAATGTCTGGGAAGTGAGGAGACCAATTGCTGGAGTTTTGAGAGAGGAATCTTGTCTACTTTGCTGGATTTTTGTTTCATGATGAGCCAAATGTTTTCTATTGGTGAAAGATCTGGACTGCAGGTCAGTTCAGCACCTGGACTCTTCTTCTGTGAAGCCATGCTGTTGTGATGGATGCAGTATGTGGTTTATCGTCTTGCTGAAATATTCAAAGCCTTCCCTGAAAGAGACGCTGTCTGGATGGGAGCATTTGTTGTTGTAAAACCTCTATATACTGTTCAGCATTGATAGAGCCTTTCCAGATGTGTAAGCTGCCCACATCATAGGCACTAATGCAGCCCCAGACCATCAGAGATGAAGGCTTTCAAACTGTGCACTGATAACAAGCTGGACAGTCCCTCTCCTCTTGAGTCCACAGGACACAGTGTCTGTGGGTTCCAAAAAAGAATAAAAAACTTTGACTCATCTGACCACAGAACAGTTTTCCATTTTGCCTCAGTCCCTTTTAAATGAGCTTTGGCCCAGAAAAGACGGCGGTGTTTCTGGATCACATTGACATATGACTTCCTTGAATGATACAGCTTTAGCTTGCATTTGTGGATTGTATGGTGAGCTGTGTTCACAGACAGTGATTTCTGGAAGTAATCCTGAGCCCATGCACTGATTTCCAGTACAGAAACATGTCTGTTTTTAATGCAGTGCCACCTGAGGGCCCAAAGATCACGAGCATCCAACATCCAACAGGGATTTCTCCAGATTCTCTGAATCTTTTCATGATATTATGTACTGTAGATGGTGGAATTTCCAAAGTTTTTGCAATTTTACATTGAGGAACATTTTTCTGAAATTGTTCCACAGTTTTCCTCAGATTGGTGAATCTCTGCTCATCTTTGTTTCTGAGAGACTCTGCCTCTCTAAAATGTTCTTTATATACCCAGTCATGTGAGTTAGTTGGAAATTGCTCCTCCAGCTGTTTTTTTATTTATACCACTTACTTTTCCAGCCTTTTGTCCCAACGTTTTTGACAGGGGGGAAGATAGGGTCTTGGTGGGGAATGCGAAAACTTGATCACGCTAAATGGAAGGTAGAGATAGGAATTTATAGGGCCTTAGGCTGGAAGGAGAGGCTTCAGGCATACCTCCTAAAGTTATATTAGGACTCCATTTTGGAAGTTTGGGCCTGTGGTGCACTAGGATTCATTTTCATGGTTTTGTGTATGAGTTTAACATGAGCAGATAAAGAGCAGATTCAATTCAGTAGCCTGATAACTCCATTGTTTTGAGCTCCAATTAGAACACCAAAATTTCAGACTTGGTTTTAGGGCCCAGAAATCAAAATATTCACTAATATTTCTTCTCCAGAAAGCATTAAATTTATTGAGATTATAGCTTTCCCATCCATAGTAACCATCAACTCATACAAAATGACTCACAACACCATAAAACAGAAGCAACACACACATATCAGAACAGCAACACTAACAATATCAGAGTCCCTTTTTATGGGGGATGAGCCTCTTCACATGGTCCTCTTGCACAGCCATGCCATCCGAGCTTCAGAGGCAATGCAAGCCAGTGATGGGATGCCACAATAGTTCTAAAAAAGTCAGATGGCAGTGTGTAGACAACATGCCAATGATGTAAGGTGCTGAACAGTTTCCTCTCAGTTGTATTAAATTGTTAAATTTAATACAGTTATAATGGTCAGCTGTATTAAACTATCATATAATATTCAAGTTATTTCTAGATGGTCATAGAGACAGTGTAGTTTCATTATTTGATTGATTGTTTTTCACTGAAAAACAAAGCAATTTCAGAAAAACTTTCTGTGGAAAATTGTTTACATCAGTTTTGGAGGGTTTGGGAGTTCTCAACAATGCCAAATAGAGTCTGGGTCTTAGACAAATGTAACTGTACTCCTGGATAAATTCTAAAAATAGAAAGGCTTTGTTTATAGAGCTCATAGTGGACTTAATTACTGGTATAACAACATCCATGACATGAGCAATAGTCAAGTTAAATCATCGAGGAGTATGTCAACTGACCCTGCGCATATGGCCTCCATAACTTGATACACTAATACTGGGTCCCAGCTTGCTGTCAGAACAGCTGTCAGTACCATTTCTGCTATAGCAAGGAACCTGAACAGATCACAAAGTGTGCTATTGGTATTTTGTACCCTGCTGCTGCTATCAGCAGAATTCACTGAACATTCACTCCACTGCACTACCAGAGGAATGAAGGACGGAGCTGCTGCTCATGGTGTTGATGTGGCCTAAGAGATTTTTTCAGTGAGTAGGGGGATGCAGACATGCAGAGGAAGGGGTGCCCTGTGCTTTTTTGGGTAAAACCTGTGGACAAGCTGAGATGGAGAGTGAGAGTTTAGTCCCAGTGCAAACCAGTTCCTACATTTTCTTTGAGAAATCAATATGTGGAGGACATGATGTTGAGAAGGAAAGGGTAGAGGATGAGATGGATGACTGTGGTGACTCTGTTGGTGATTGCAGTGTCAGAAACTCAGCCTGAGTCATGTTCTTCAATGGTGATGATTGAGGGTGCCCTGTGCCACTAGTATTCTGAGGTCTCTCCACTTGTGGTGAGATGTTTGGTGGTCAGGGCAATGCAAATCACTGATGTTAGAAAAGCATTTGAAATTTCTAGTAGAGCAGCACATTAGAAGTCTGCACAGGACTGTTTTTTCAGTCCCACTCCTGTCCGCTCTTGCAAGATTTCATTCCACTCATTCCTGCAGAAAATCGGAATCATTTGTCTGCTCCTGCCCGCAACCATAACAGTTTGGTCTGCTCCCACCCGTGCAGTTCTGTGAAGGCAAATTGACAATATCTGACACAGTCTATTCACAAATACATTATTCTTTGCTGAAACAACACAATAGTCATGGTCATGGTAAGTGTATGCTTCATCTTTCAGAAATAAACCAATGAGGCGGTTAAGTTCAGCGTGCAGAGGCCTGAGAAGAAATGTTCTCCAAAAGGAGGGTGAGGTGTGAGATGTGTGAGGAACAATGAAGCCATCCGAGGCGTGAACCATCGGGGGGTGAGGGGAGATGAAATAAGATTTGGAGTGGGAGATAGAGGGGAGCCTCTGTCGTAAAATACAAAAAGTGTGGCTGATGAGGTTGAAAGTTAGTGCATGGGAATAGGTACAAGATTCATACTAAAACAGGGAGGGGGTATGTAGAAGAGGCTGAAAAATAGAGGGGGTTAGGAGGACAATGATGAAATCTAGTGGCAATGTCCATAGGGTAGTTAATGGGTTGAGAAAGAAGGGGTGACAAGTGACTATAGGGGTATGATGAGAATGCAGAGTTAATATGGGGAGCCTTATGATGTTTGAAAAGGGAATGATGCAGCTTCAGATTCTGGCAGTGCCAGTAGGAGTGTGTGGGAGTATTCTGTAGTTGAAAGTGTTTCAGTGCCTCAAGTGGTGTAACTTATCTATTGGCAATTCACAAGATCCGTGTTTTTTTGATTAAATTTATCACGTTAATAACATTGTTACTAATGTAAGCTATAATAAAAATTGCACTATTGTGATTTGAAACTCTCTCAAACTTACATTTTGATGTGAAATGATTGATCTTTAAGCTATAGCTGAAGCTGTGCCTACAGGGGCCCAGAAAAAGCAGTGATGAGTGCTATCTGGAAGGGTAGCGATAAGGGGATGAAAGGAAGTTGAAGATGTGACTTCACTGAAATATGTGCTACGACTTAATGTGGATTGGCTCATACAGCTGACCTGATGAAACAGTGAGCAGATAAAAAAGTTAAATGCATGAAGGCAGCACATTCCACTTTTTAAAAAATATAAAACATCGGTATGTGACAGATTTAAATTTTGGTAGTGTGCTGAGAAGAACATTGTGGGGGTGAACATAAAGAAAAAGGGAAAAGGGAGGTGAGCATGCAGGAGCAAAAACAGAGAAGAGCAAGAGAGTGGAGCTATGTCAGCCTGGAAAAGACACAGCAAGGACATTGTTGGAAAGTACTTTAGAGGGATGAATTCATTGTGTAGATTGTGCGTTGGCACTGTGATGTCATCACATAGGGCATGTGTCAACGTTGTGCTATTGTCACATAGTTTACATGCCAGCATGAGCCTTGAGCAGTTGGGCAGACAGATCCTATCGAGGTAGCAATAAACAGGCAGGGACACTGAGAACAAATCTCAATTTAGAAGTTACGTGGAATGTTTTATCAGACGGTGCAGGCAGATGGCCAAGGACAATGGCGAGAGGAGAACACTTGAGAGCTCAGTGGCTTATAGCAGTACTGGCATCCCACAACTGGTGGGAAACCTTCGCCATAGGAAATAAAAGGTTGAGATGGAAATTTATAGGCCATTTGATTGGAAGTAGGAGGGGTTTCAGGCATGGTTCTCCTCCCAAATTTCAGATAATCCATAACTCCATTTTAATAAACCGAATTTGTAAACAGTCTATGTACATATGTGACCCTTCTATCGGATATTCGTCCACACTGGTCAATGATGGACACCAAATTGGGATGATGCAGTTTTATTAGCCTCCTGTAATGAGTACGGCAACCTCAGTTTAAGTCTCTGTTCATGCTTCGGCCAGCAAACAACACAGCAGCGTGCAAACACTCTACTGCCCAAAGAATACATTGGTCTAAATATATTTCCAAAATAAACCAACGACATGAAAAATATATATTCATGAAAATAATACAATTACCTTTACAAATTGCTATGATCGTATAGTGGTGAAAGTGCTTGTGTTTCCATATGTTCAGTTTTTAGATTTATACACGTCTACATTTTACATTTCCATCAGGGTCAATTATTACAGTATCAACATGAATTATATTTTATAGCTACATCATCTTTTTATAATTAGTGGAACATCAACCAAAAGTAAAATATGAAGTAATGCCATCTGGGGGCGAACACAAAATATGGCATCCAGACCACATGGTGCAGCTGAGAATAAGCTAGTTAACCCAGCTAGCATTGCTGTGCTCATTAATGCTGTTCTAATACACATTGAAACATGAATGGAACGTACCTGAGTACGGCAACCACAGTTTAAGTCTCTGTTCACGCTTCGGCCAGTAGACAACTAAAACAGGCTAACGTTAGCACAGTTCAGGTTTAGCTTCAAATTTATAACGTTTAAATAAAGCGTTTTGGAAAACCCCAACTGGGTATACTGATCTCTGTTACATCAGGGTCTGTTACATCAGACAGCAGGGACAAAAGTTGAATATTACAACATTTACAGACTTATTTGCAGTTTTACTGAGCTGAACATATGAAGCTGTTCTCACCACGGCAGCTTGCAAACGCTCTACTGCTGAGGCTGCACCGAATCACCAATATATATAGGAGCTGTAATACGCTGACCAACCAGCAGGTGGTGCCAAACCCATTTAGCAGGAATTTCATAACATAACATTAATACAACTATTGTACACCGTTACACATATGATCTGCTCCATAAGCATTATTTCTACACATCAAGCATGGATGCATGGCATGTGTACAAGTAGATTCATATCTCATCATTTTCACTGACAAAGACAAATGAATATATCCTGTTTCTATGTGTTCTCAGATATGTTCTTCTCTCTGTTTGCCTTTGTCTCTCTCTCTCTCTCTCTCTCTCTCTCAGGATTAAAAAAACACCCCTGAAGAAGGATCAGAAAAATAATTCTCCCCCGAAGCCAAGGTACTCCCAGCTTTGCTTTTATAAACTTCTGTCTTCTATTGCACCTTGAATTGCAAATTTTATATATATATTATTTTGCATTATCATAGGGATGTGAATTTGAGGAAGTGAAGCACTTAAGCTATTCACCTCCAAATTTTACAGTGCAGTTCATTATTTGTTTAATATTAATATTTATTACATACATTTTAACTTCTTCTTTAAAGAAGACAATGTAAAATACAGGAATAACACTGCTTTTGACAGGGAACAATCAGGCCGTGCATTTCAAATTACATAATAACTTTGTTTCATAAGTGATGCAGCTAGTCTGTAACACAGAATTACTTCTGTTGTTTTTTCTGATCTCCTTATAAAGTGAATGTATACAAAAGACACTAGAAGCTATGCTATATCCATTTGAATTGCCTCGATAATTTACATTAAACAATGTGTCTTAAAGTGACATTGAAAATGCAATTACTGTAATGCAGAGAGAGAGAGAAAGAGAGAGAGAGAGAGAGAGACAGAGACTACAGCTCTGCACAGCTAACCAGTGCAGCCACTGCTGATGCAGCCCTGTTCACTCTGCTGTCTCTCGTTCTGATCAAACTTTATGCAAAAAAGAAGCAAATTTGGCTGGATGTCGGCCAATCATATTGTTGAAATGTGCCACAGAGTTATTTACCATGTACAATGTAGTGAAGCTACACACTGGAGTTAATGTTGGGAAGATTTAGTACTCAAACTCTCATCAAGCAGAAGATAATTACATTGACAGAGAAATAAAGACCCTTAGAAACATTTAGTTGATGATGTGACAGAGGTTGCTGTCATGGCTCCACTCTGACAGAGTGCTGACCTCGTCTCTGTAGGCTGTTTCATCTTCATCAGTAATGAGGCCTAGGATGGTAAAGTCATCAGCAAACTTGAATATGATGTTAGATGCGTGCTTCATTGTTTCATTGTCTGGACAGTTAAGAGTGCTTGCGCTTTAGCGACTCAGTTGATGATGAAAGTGATGCACTTCATGAATGAAAAGCCACGTGAACCACAAGCTAAAATACATAAATAAAGCATTTAAAAATACAAACTCATACATCAAGTTTACAGTAGTTGTTGCTTTGCTACAATATTTAAGTTATTTTCTTTAAAAAATTAAAGATTCAACAATCCTGAAAGCAGTGGGTGGTGCAGCACCACCTGGCTGCTGGTCAGAAAAGACTATACAA
Organism: Colossoma macropomum; assembly: GCF_904425465.1. NCBI lineage: Eukaryota > Metazoa > Chordata > Actinopteri > Characiformes > Serrasalmidae > Colossoma > Colossoma macropomum. The sequence continues at coordinate 38,721 of NW_023496052.1, forward strand.
TAATATACATTTATATACATTTAAATAAACATATATAAATATAATAAATATAGATATACATTTATTTTGACTGCAGAAATCAACTGGGGGCAGAGTCTACTGTGACAAGTGACAAGCTTCAGAAGAAAATGACATATCTCTTCAACATCTTTGATGTAAGTGTTTTGGTAACACTTCTTCTAAATGGCTATTCATAAGATACACACCTTATAAACATGCATGAGATCTGTTGACATCAGAGATTCACTTCATTCACCTCACTTTGTGTCATGAGTAGACATGTTGTAGAGTCTCCGCCTGTATGTACCAAACTCCACTGGTGCCTCAACAATCAGCATGACAACAGGTCATGAGTCCTAGAAGGTTTAACACTGTACATGTAGAACAGACTAATGCAACATGCAGACTAAGCATGTACCCTTCAAAATAATACTGCTAATTATACTGTGTTTTTTTATTAGCTAACTGTCAATAATTTTTGTATAATAATAAATACAACTTTATTTATATAGCACCTTTTATACACTATAATGCAACTGGAAGTGCTTCACAAAGAGTGAGGCAAATAAAAGTACAAGAGAAAATAGGGAAAATTAAATTGAAAAAAAGGAAATCATGCGTTTTAAGCTACTGTATGCTTTTTAAAATGGCTAGCTGAGGATACTTGATGTAAGTCTTGTGGGAGTTACACAGTGAAGGAGCATAATGCAGCCCCACCACCACATTTCGCATTTTGTTCTTGAAACAGAAAGTAATCCTATGTTTCATGATCTTAGACATTCCTGTATCTATACTGGATTTGGCTTTGGGACATTTTTACTCATGCACATGTAGCAGTCTGAGTGCATTTTTTTTTAACAAGACATTATGTACTATTTTTACATAGCCAGGCCTACTTCAGAATCTGTAACAGTGTCAATTTCTGTCCTTAAGCTAACTGTAGACTGGTCTTTCTGTTCTTGAGGCTTACCAGCCATCTGAGGTGATGCTGGTGCTTTTCTTCTCTTTATGTTAGTCTTCAGGATTAAAAGCATTGTATTCTTTAATGTCTTATTTTGATTTTCCTTAGTATGCTAGGTGTTTCTTTACATTGCTCATCATCACCAGGTTCCATATTTCCAATGCCACATCTAGAATCAAGCAGATTGTGATGCAGTGTAACACACTAAGCAACTGATCAGCCAACTGTTCAACAACTCTTAGTCCTCTTATATTGGGTTACTATATAGTAAAATTAATGTAATTCCTATGAATATAGCCATGACAAAAACAGCCAAATGACATGTGGTGCTCCAGATACTTACATACTGCACTTTAACAGTGTATATTGCTCTGTCATATGCCATAAAGCAACGAATTACTAAAACATTATGGTCAAAAAATTTGGGCATGTATTAGCTATAGGGCGTTTTCATAAAACATTCATGACAGCTGACATCAACCTACATAAAAATTTCTAAAGGCTTATTCCAATAAGAATTATGTTACAATTAAAATTATGCAATTTTTTTTTTCATTTTAAATAATTTTCTTTACCTCTTTTTGTTTTTTCTTTAGGAGCTTGAGAAGAAAATAATTGCACTTGTAAAGCATGAGCTGGAAATGTATAAGAAAATTCTGAGAAATGAAAACACACAATATTATAGAAAAGCAAAGCAAAGCAAATTGAAAATGGAAAGCATATGGAATTTGAGACAGGGCGTTCTTAATATGACACTTTCCTACCTGAAGAAGATGGAACACGAAGAACTCGCTGATGCTCTGCAAAGTAAGAGATGAACAGATGACAAAATATTATATTTTCTTAATGTTCATGTCAAAGTAAACGTGTGCATGCAAACTGGTAGTTCTGAATTTTTACCATTTGTCTTCCATATTTTTCCTAAACTTTTCTATACTATTCCACAGAAATTTATTACATTAAGTTTTACTTTGTATTTGTCTCTGTTGTGTTTTTATAATTGATGAATTAGATGAGCTGATTGGAATTATACAGCGTCCACTCAAAGAAGGATTGAGGAATAAGTGTCTTCATGTATATGAAGGAATTGCAAAGCAAGGAGAGTCCAGCAGTCTAAACACGATCTACACAGATCTGTACATCACTGAAGGTGGAGCTGGAAAGGCCAATAAAGCACATGAAGCAAGACTCATTGAAAAACATCAAATGCAGCAAGAGGTACAAATCATATGCAAGGATATGTTTAAACCATTAGCTGGACAAGACAAACCCATCAGAACTGTTCTGACCCAGGGAGTTGCAGGCATCGGAAAATCAATCTGTGTACAGAAGTTTATTTTGGACTGGGCTGAAGGTAAAGAATATCAGGACATCCAGTTCATCTTTCCACTTCCCTTCCGAGAATTGAACCTGATGAAGAAAGAAAGTCAGAGTTTGATGGACATCATCTATTTTTTCTTCCCAGAGACACAAGGACTGAGATTATCAGATAAGAATAAAGTCCTGTTCGTCTTTGATGGACTGGATGAATGTAAACTTCCTTTGAAATTCCAAGAAAATGAAATCTTGAATAAAGTCTCAAAAGCAGCCCCACTGGATGCTGTGATGACGAGCCTCATCAAAGGAAATCTGCTTCCCTCTGCTCTGATCTGGATGACCACTAGACCAGCAGCAGCCAGTATGATCCCTGCTGAGTGTATTGAACGAGTGACAGAGGTGCGCGGCTTCAATGATGAGCAGAAAGAGGAATATTTCAGAAAGAGAATCCGTGATCAGAACCTGGCCAGCAAAATAATTGATCACATCAGAGAATCAAGAAGCCTCCACATCATGTGCCACATCCCTGTCTTCTGTTGGATCTCAGCCAATGTACTTCAGAGAATTCTGGAAGAAACTGAGAGTGAAAATACGCCAAAGACACTGACGGAAATGTATGCCTGCTTTCTGATCTTTCAGACCGTACAAGGGAATGCAAAGTACGTTGGAAAGAATGCCTTGGACATACCATGGGATAGAGACAGCATTCACTCACTGGGAAAGTTGGCTTTTCAGCACTTGGAAGAAAACAGCCTGATATTCCACACAGAACATCTAGAAGCCTGTGGAATTGACCCCAGTAAGATATCAGTGTACTCAGGACTGTGCACTCAGGAGACAGGCAGATTTCATGACACAATTTACAGCTTTGTACATCTCAGCATTCAAGAGTTCCTTGCTGCTTTATTTGCATTCATTTGTTTCAAAAATGACACCAAGAATGTTTTAGACCATCAGTCTGAATCACAGGAGAGCAGAAAAACAGAAGTCATTGATTTGTTCAAGACTGCAGTAGACAAGGCTTTGAAGAGTGACCATGGACACCTGGACCTTTTCCTTCGCTTCCTTCTGGGTCTCTCTCTGGAGTCTAATGAGCAGCTCATTCGAGGTCTGCTGACCCAGAAAGGAAGCAGTTCTGACTGCCAGAAGGACATAGTTGAGTACATCAAGTTAAAGTTTAAGGAAAATCCATCTCCAGAGAGATCAATCAATCTCTTCTACTGTCTGAATGAGTTAAATGATGATTCTCTAGTGAAGGAGATCCAGAGTTACATGAGCTCAGGACGTCTCTCTGAAGCTGAACTCTCACCTGCACAGTGGTCAGCTCTGGTCTTTGTGCTGCTGACATCAAAAGAGAAGCTGGATAAGTTTGACTTAAAGAAGTTCATCAGATCAGATGAGTGTCTTATCAGACTGCAGTCAGTGCTCAAGGAAGCCAAATCAGCTCTGTAAGTAAAACATATATCCTTGTAGGTGTTAGAATGTTCTGTACTTTTCTATGCCTCTCTATCAAGGTCAAGAATCATAGCAGAGTCAAGCAGAGAGTCACGAGCTGTGCTTTCATGCATTTTTGAGGAGAAGATTAGATTTATTTCAAGACATCTTCATACAGAGATGTTCACAGTCACTGGTTAGTAACTTAAAAGTAAAACATCAGCTTAACAAAAGGTTTACTGCAATTGACATGAAATATTTAGGTTTAGTTACCAAGATGGATATTAATCTCAAGATTGATACATGCCAAATAAATGGGACTGACAGGTGTGTATCACCAGAAACACAACAAAACCAAGAAAATATAATTTTTGAGTTCTTTTCTCACAAATATTACTTATACCTTACATTAAATAAAAATAGAACATTACAACAAATAAAGTGCTTTAAGTTTTAGACAGTAAAGTATGCAAAAATAGCCATTTAAACATTTCAAAGCTATCTTTAAGAAAATAAACAGATAAAAATAACTTAAATAAAAGGGGGCTCAAAAATTTGAACCCTTTACAGAAAGGTTTTATATAGAACTATCTACATCATATCCTCGATCAATCTGAAGAATGCTTTCATGATGCAAAGAACACATTAATTATGCAGAGGTTCTTTGGTGTACATAGTTCTATATAGAACCATTTTCTTTACTAAAGAACCCTTAAAGAACCCTCTTTTTCAAAAGTGTAGATAACACTAACAAATACATAGAACTGTAAATGTATTACAGCAAAAATAAGCATCTGAGCAATCATGAAAAATTGTCATTACTTCGTAAAGAGCAACAATGAGGGAATATGAATGTTAATGTATTTGTTTAATTTATTTTGTTGTTCAATAAAAAAATATATCATATGCAATAACTGCAGTAGTTGGAAGTGTTGTATCACATGTTATTTGATTACATGATTTCATGTTTTGTCTAAGCAGAGCGATGAAATCTTTGGAACTAGCGAGCTGCAGCTGTCTGTACTTAATGAGCAAAAATAGAAACGAAGATGACCAGAAATCATGCATAACTTATTTACTAATCATAAAACAGCAAGTGACCTTAAACAATAAATGATAAGTGATTTTAGAAATAATTTACTGCTTTCTGGAGGCTTGTCTGCATACTTGACCCACTGAAGCTCTGCTGTAGGCAACACATTCTGAACGGGTTCAAACTACTACAGGAGCAGTGTTGGTCCGCACAGTGTGTTAGCTCAACACATACAGAAACCTCACTCTCACCAAACTATTGTGAGCTGCACACACAAGCCACTTTTATTTTGCTAGAGTGAGTGAAATGATATGACCAGGCCCACTGAGTTTTTTACCAACTACGTTGTTCAAACATGATGTTTTTTACCTTTTCCTCTCGCTGTGAAGGTGAAGCATGTGCTTCATCATCTCCTGCTTCTCTCACAAACACTGAAAAGCATGTTTGACTGAATTTACTCAGCACAGGGCAGAACACAGAGACAGGCTACAGATTTGGTGGTTGATTATACTTGATGAGTCATCCACATTTCAAGCAATCCAGTAAAGCTGCAGGTGGGACACTGGGCCAGACTACAGAAGTGTGTTTTGTTGTTGTGTCAGATATGATAGCTATGTAAAACTTTTCTGAGAAAAACACTAAATTCCTTATTTAGAGTGAAGATTTCCTGTTGCATGACATGAAGACATGAACTTATTCATTATAAGTAAATAAATTTAGAACAGATTTCAGACCACTGACAGATTATTTTTTGAGATTAAAATAATTGTTCAGTCAGAGTTTCAAGAGGCAACGGAATTAAGAAGCAAGCATGTTCTTCCAACTGTATTATACAACAGTTAGTTCCAGCCATGCAAGCTGATTGGTTGAGAAGCGTTCTAACTGTACTGTTATTTCACCATAACATCACAGGTTTTTCACAAACACTGTATCACTCTGCTGAGACGCCGTTGCTAAGCATGACAGCTGTAGGAGACGCTCAAGCCATTTGAACGTATTTATTCTGAAGGCTACAGTCTGATCAAGATATATTTTTCTGATTCATAATATGGAGTTCCTGCCTGTCAGTGACTGCTGGGATAGGCTTCAGCTCCCCCCACAACCCAGAAGGATATGCAGCTTAGAAAGTGTGTGTGTAGGGCAAAATGATTTTGAGATTACTTTAACTCTTCTGATATATTTTCATTTTAGGCTGAGTGACTGTAACCTGACAGAGAGAAGCTGTTCAGTTCTGATTAAAGTTCTTAGCTCAGAATCCTCTAAGCTGACTTTGCTGGATCTGAGCAGGAATCCTATACAGGACAGAGGAGTAGAGCTGCTCTCAGCTGGACTGGAGAGTGCAAACTGTAAACTGGAGGAACTGAGGTGAGTTCATCTCTGTCATTAGCATATGTAGAAGTTGTATATTTAATAACCTACAATTCTTAAAATATTATAACAGCTAACAGTTAGTTAATTCAAACAAAAACCTATACACAAGTATGACAGATCTTTGCTTGTAGAGATATGTATGTCTACAGCTGGTTCAAGTAACACATTTGATGCTTTAAAGGGAAAGCAATGATAACACCACAACATAGGTACACACAGCACTGTTAAACATTTCTGCATGTGGAAGCTTTCTGTGTATTACCATGCTGTCTGTCTCTACATGAAATGAATGTTATGTAGCCTATTGCTGATGTCAGTTGCTCCATGACAAATTCTGAAAGTTCTGAACAAGTGATCACATTGCATATGTCAGAACAGAACAGAAGAGTTGTATTGGACATAGAAGTCAGGATGTATGCATTATGTTTGTATTTGGCCATCTTATTGCATTGTGCAGTAATTACACATGATCCATAGACTGGTGAACTTTCATCATTGCTTCATGCACAGAATGAACACTGCCACTGTGGGGTGCATGATCTCCATATGGTGCAGTGAAAGCACTTACATTCAACTATTGAAGCAGCTACCTAAAAGTTAACTCCTGTTTCTATATCACACACAAAAATAGCTCAACTTCAGTTAACATGGCATTGGTAAATGCTAGATCTGTTATAATAAAACCTTTTTTCTAATAAATGATTTCTTTTTTCTTTATTTTTTAATAAATTATCTCTAATGATATGAATTATTATTGTTAAGTGCCATGGAGTGTTTCCTCAGAATATCTGACTTATGTTTTTTTTGTTTTTTGTTTTTTTTTGTCTTTAGGTTTAGGTTTCTTAATGGCTTGTTTATGATTCCTCTGATTGTATCCCTCCATCTTGTTTAACCTTCAACTGTTCCAGGCGTAGTATTTTCCAGTAAATTGGTTCTACTCATTTTATGACCAAAATAAGAACTTCCCTCCATTTTTCTGGGTTTTGAATGAGAGGTGATTTTGTCAAGGATCCATATGTTTCTTTTTGTGTCCATACAAATATTTTCATTTTGTGATGACATTCCAAATTTTTATGTTATTGGCACGGTCAGAGGCTTTGCTTGTAGTCAGTAACTATATGTTTACATAGACATCAGTGGTTCAGTGTTAGTGTGACTAAGACTGCTAGTCTAACTAGTCAGACTGCTAGTCTAAGTAGCCCCATTAAAACATATGGTCTACACCAATATTTGTCAGACAGAGACAGAGTTGGACATAGAAACACTTAGATCAATCTGCTGATGTGCACACAGAGCTTTTGCACAGAGATTTTGTGACTATATTACCACACTTGTGATGGCAGCTTTTTACCATCAAACATGGGTCACAAAACAAGGGGTTTTCTTTTCTAGAAAAAGATTCTAATGTTAAAAAATTGTCACAGATAGATATCGTTGGATATTTATGCAGCTGAGAGGAACTGTAGTTGATAACACCCCTGTCAGTCAGAGACATTCTGCTGAGGATACTGCCTAGTCAATGTGAAGAGGTCAAAGACCCCAGAATGCTTCCTATTCAGAACTGAAGTCCACATCTAGTCTCATTTCTATTGTACAAAGTCTTTGACTGGCTGATCCAATAATTTCTTTTGGGCTCGGGGAAAGAGACCAGAATAGGAGATGTTGCTAATAAAGAACCCAATTTTGGAACTCTTGAGGCAGTGGGAGAGGGTGGTGAATTGTGAGGGGGTCCTCTGTCTTAAGGGCAAATCTATAATTCATCCAGAACTAGAAAAAGTACAAAGAACTGTCATCTGATGCAAGAGAATGTTTTGATCTTGACTGACGTATTCTCCAAGCTCACTGAAACAGTGCTGGACCAGACGGGTGCTATTCTTGATCAGACAAATGATTGGTAAGGCCTTGAATTCAGGCTCAATTTCATTTCAACCAGGGGAAGCTTGGAGGCTGAGGTGACCCTAACACTCACTGCTCCGCACTCTCCCATCATAGAAGAAGATGAAAAATATGAAAACTTACTTAGGTTATTTTGTCTATAATACCACAGATCACTAAAGCACCAGATACTTTCCATACTTCCACATCTCTGGACCTGCATGCCCCTCCACTAAGGGGTCCAACTAGTCAGACTGCTAGTCTAAGAGGCCCAGTTAAAACATGTGGTCTACACCAATATTTGTAAAAATTGTGCTGAAGAGTTGAAATGGAGTGTGGAAGAGTGGATCTAGCAGCACCAGGAGCAGTTGCAGGCAACCTATTAGCATGTGGGGCAGAAGATGGAAAAGTCAGTTGAATGTTGCTGGCAGTGTTCTGGAAACCCAACAGAGAATACATATACAGTTGGTGTATGCACACCCAGCATCAGTGCACTAGCAAACATAAAATTCAAGCTTTTTGGCTAGAAATACCAGACTATGCAGTAGCATGAGTGGATATATTAAATGGCAGAAAACTCAAACATACACATTCATGCGTCATGAAGGGGCATTTGCTGTTGTAAAGTTGGACTGTGCCAATATGCATGTAGACAAGACTGTAAATTGACTGGGTGAACACCTTGGTTTGGTCCAGTTTCTTAGCTTGACTAAGTACTTAAGCCCTATTTCAGCTGGATTCATTTTACCTGGGCAGGTGTTGTAATTTGAGTGTTTACCAATGAGATCAGTAATTTTAATCCAGTAAGAATGTACAATGTCCATAGTTTTTGCAAGTCTACTAAGTAATAATTCCAGACTGAATTACGTTGTACAATTTCCTGAACTATACTCAAGACGGGTATACTCAACAAGTAAATATAAAGCAAGAAATAACACCAAACAGTACAGATGACTGGCAGTAAGGAATGAGGAACATAACAGAAATAACACTATATTTTTAATATACAGTGTAGTGAGGTGTAGTACTATGTAAGAGACCACGTTGGGGGGGGGGGCAAACATGTCTGAACACTGTTTTTTTAAGAAAATGCAACAAATTTTACTTTCATTTCATGCACTTGATTAAGGTGTTAATTTGGAGACTTCTGCATTGATTTAGAAATTTATGGGGCAAACAAAAATCAGTACCCTGATTCAGCCCCTGATTATAGCTTTCATTTTAATTGTCATAGATTAGATTTGGTAAATTTGTACATTCCTTCAGGAGGAGGACAATGCAAATATTCCAAATTAGTTTATGATTAATTTAAAGAAATCAGCAAGAAAAAAAAAGAAAAATAAGAAATTCACAAAGAATATTACTTTTTAAATTCTCAGTAATTTGTAAGATTTTAAGCTGGCTTGGTTTCATTCATTTCTCCACTTTTCTGCTTGGCTCAGTTCTCCATCTCTCCACTCTTTCTGTCCTTTGTTCCTCGACTTCTTCATCTGTCTCTAACTTCCTTTTCCTTCTAGGGTATCAGTCTCATTAAACAGATGATTAGTGGCTGACAAATGAGAATACTTATACATAAGCAGGAGAACTTGTATTTTTAGAAGATAATTGGTTGGTCAATAAAAATGATGCATTGTTAAATTGTGTTGTTTTATTTAATGAAATTGGGTTTTAATTACACTGACACCTTCAATGACTATTGTCATGTAATTAAGAGCTAACATGTTATGAACACATGGCATGTAATGTTTATCATGTTTGTCAATGTATTTAAGCCAGGATATTTCATGACATGTGTATTTATGTACATATATTATAATGTACATAGGCATCAATGTTAGAGTGCTGATGGCAATAAAACTTTTAACTAAAAATCATATAATGTCCTTGAAGTGCTGATAAGAGGTAATATATCTTGTAAACATTTATTGTATTCTGCCAAAAATGATTTTTCTCCTCTTTTAGACTTTCATTCTGCAGTATAACAGAGGAAGGATATGCTGCTCTGGCTTCAGCTCTCAAATCAAACTCCTTGTCACACCTGATAGAGCTGGATCTCAGAGGAAATTATCCTGGAGATACTGGAGTGAGGATACTTGATGATTTGATAGAGGATGAAAACTGCAAACTGAACAAATTGAGGTAGATATTCTGGGAAAGATGAGGGAGTTGTGGGTATAGTCAACATAGGGAATTTCAAATGTGTATGCACTCACAGTTAAAAATGAAATAATAGTGTATTTATTTGTCTTTTGAAGATTGTCATGTTAGAGTCAATGTCAATAATTCTACCCAAAACATCAAAGGATTTGATCTAATGGCTACAAACAGTTTGCATTATTGGTAGAGCTTATAAAATACACTGTGGGATCTCTGCTGTGAATTTGTGGACAAGTAGCAGCTTGTCTATTAAATTGTATATTAAAATGTCCACATTATATTGAACCACCAATGCATTGTACCTTCACTGATACACGGTGATTTAGAAGTGTAATTGAGCATTTACCTACAAATATGTGGGTAAAAGTAATTGTAAAAGGGAAATTGTGAGTAATCTGAGTTTTTTGTCTTCATTGCAGACTGCTGAACAGTTCTGCTGCAGAGGAAGCCTGTGATTCTCTGAATAAAGCTCTAAGAATAAACCCCTTACTGCTGAGAGAGCTGGATCTGAGTGGGAAAATACAAGGAG
>NW_023496052.1:49407-295696 GCF_904425465.1 Colossoma macropomum
TTTTCTGACATTGTTCCATTTTACATAATGTTATTAATAATTTCTTATCCATTCCTCTCTGTCTGCAGGCTGAATAAGAGCAGTATTACAGAGGAAGGCTGTGCTGTTCTATCATCAGCTCTTTGTTCAAATCCTTCACACCTGATAGAGCTGGATCTGAGTGAGAATCCAGTATTAAACGATGGAGTGATGAAGCTCTGTGAAATGTTGAAGAATCCTAAATCTGTGCTAGAGAAGCTACAGTGAGATCATTTATATTCTTAAGCTCAGTATCAGCATTGACTGAAAGTTCATACTGACATTCATTATTGTTTATCAGATTATTTTTGCTGTTTTTATATATTTGTAGCAATGAAGCCTTAGCTATTGAGCTTTTTGTGTGAAAAACACTGTAGAAGGAAATACACCCATAAGCATTGATTATTAAATATAAAATAACTATAGCAATATTTTCGTTGATGGAAATACAGTATGAAGTTCTGAACAGCTGAGAAGATCTAAAGCAGAAATTGGCTCTCATGATTTTTGACGTTTGGTCATGTGATGCAGAGACCTACTTGTGTTGAGAACGTGCTAACTCTTCATTAAATCAAATTATTATTCAGGAGGATTTTATGTGCTTCATCTATACTTTCTTTTAGTCTTGTTTTGATGCTAAAGTGCAAATTTTGTCTGCTGTCTAGTCTTTCATTCTGCAGTATAACAGAGAAAGGATATGCTGCTCTGGCATCAGCTTTGAAATCAAACCCCTCATCACACCTGATAGAGCTGGACCTCAGTGGGAATGATCCTGGAGATACAGGAGTAAAGAAGCTCATTGATCTACTAGATGATCCAAACAGTAACCTGAAGAAACTGAGGTAGATAATTTAAGAAATGTAGATGTTGTGAGCTTGTAAATTTCAATAAAATATTTATTTTACAGAACATTTGTGGTACATTTACTGATGTAGATATGACTTCTAGAATAGTCAGGATTTTTGTAATAAAATCACTCTGAGAAAAATATATCTAATGTTCTGGTTTAGTGATTACTGAACCATTTGTTTATATGTTAAATGCATGGCTTAGAGCTTTAAAGTTAGTTTTGTTTCATTTATTCTCATGTTCAGATCTGAGCTGTTATCAGGAAGTCTGTCTCTAATAACAGCCCAACTGCTTGGGTCTGGATATTTTTTTTATCCCATTTAGCATTTATTTTTTAGGAAATAAAGCTATTTTTAAAATTCAGTATGCCATTTTAAAATTTTAATTAGTTTCTGAACCATCATTTTCTTTCACATTTTAATATTTCAATAAAGTTGGCATTTACTTACCTTTTGGAAAATAATAGGTAAATGAATCATTATTATTTTTAATAACCATTATGGAAAAAATGAATCTGTGTTGCTTTGTCTACAGGCTGTTAAAAAATTCCATTGCAGAGGAAGCCTGTCATTTTCTGACTAAAGTTCTAGGAATAAACCCCTTACTGCTGAGAGAGCTGGATCTGAGTGGGAAAATACAAGGAGATGCAGAAATGAAGAAGATTTCTGATCTACTGGAGGATTCACACTGCAGACCTATCAAACTTCTGTATGTAGCAAATTGTGTTTGAATTTTAATTTATTCTTTAAAAAATATGAAAAGTGAAAGGATTATTATAGTTTGATATTTTTGTCATGTGGTTTACACTGTGCTAATTTACCAATAACTTTTCTTTTGGTATTTTTATCATTGATGTTTCTTGACATTAACTTTAGTCTACCATCCCTCTCTGTCTGCAGGCTGAATAAGAGCAGTATTACAGAGGAAGGCTGTGCTGCTCTATCATCAGCTCTTTGTTCAAATCCTTCACACCTGATAGAGCTGGATCTGCGTGAGAATAAACTAGGAAACTCTGGAGTGATGAAGATCTGTGAAATGTTGAAGAATCCTAAATTTGTGCTACAGAAGCTACAGTGAGATCATTTATATTCCTAAGCTCAGTATCAGCATAGGCTAAAAGTTCATACTGACATTCATTATTGTTTATCAGATTATTTTATTATTTTTATTTATTTGTATTCATAAAGCTTTAGCTATTGAGCTTTTTGTGTAAAAGACACTGTAGAAGGAAAATGCACCCACAAGCATAGATTAACAAGTGTAAAATAATTATATCAGCAATTTTTGTGATAGAAATACAGTATGAAGTTCTGAATATCTCAGAAATTCGAAAGCAGAAATTGGCTCTCGCGATTTTTGACATAGTTGGTCATGTGATGCAGAAACCTACTTGTGTGAAGGACTTCCTAACTCTACAATAAATTAATTTGTTATTCAGTAGGATTTTATTTGCTTCAATGTTTTGCTTCATGTACACTTTCTTTTAGTCTTGTTTTGATGCTAAAGTTCACATTTTCTCTGCTGTCTAGACTTTCATTCTGCAGTATAACAGAGGAAGGATATGCTGCTCTGGCATCAGCTTTGAAGTCAAACCCCTCATCACACCTGATAGAGCTGGATCTCATTGGGAACAATCCTGGAGATACAGGAGTGAAGAAGCTCATTGATCTACTTGATGATACAAACAGTAACCTGAAGAAACTGAGGTATTTTATTGATCACTTCTAGAACAGTCAGGATTTTTGTAATAAAATCACTCTGAAAAAAATATTTCTAAAGTTCCAGTTAAGTGCTTATTGAATCATTTATTTATACATTAAATGCATGGCTTAAAGCTTTAAAGATAGTTTTATTTCATATATTCTTATGTTCAGATCTGAGCTATTTTGAGGAAGTCTGTCTCTAATGAAAGTTCCACTGCTTGGTTCTGAATATTTTCTATCCCTTTCAGCATTTAGTGTTTTGCAACAATTAGCAATTTAAAAAAATCAGAATGTTGTTTTAAAACTTTAATTTGTTTTTCAACCATCAATTTCTTCTATAGTGTAATATTTAACTAAAAAATATTTTCTTAAACTATTGGACATAAATAAGTAAATAAATCATCCTTATTATTAATAATATTTTCCAGAATTAAGAGTCTATGTTGCTTTGTCTACAGGCTATTGAAGAGTTCTACTGCAGAGCAAGCCTGTGATTCTCTGACTAAAGCTCTAGGAATAAACCCCTTATTGCTTAAAAAGCTGGATCTGAGTGGGAAAATACAAGGAGATGCAGAAATGAAGAAGATCTCTGATCTACTGGAGGATTCACACTTCAGACCTAACAGACTTATGTATGAACTAACTCCATTTGGATTGTAAATTGATGTTTTAAAAATAAAATAATAATAATAATAGGAAAGGTGAAAAGTTTATTAGCATTGTTATTTTGTCACATGTGGAGTACACAGGGTTAATTACAAAAACACATTTACTTTAGTCACTTTCATGAATGAGGTTTCCTTAAATTAATGTTTCTCCATCACGTCTCTCTGTCTGCAGGATGAATAAGTGCAGTATTACAGAGGAAGGCTGTGCTGCTCTATTTTCAGCTCTTTGTTCAAATCCTTCACACCTGTTAGAGCTTGATCTGAGTGAGAATAAACTAGGAAACTCTGGAGTGAATCAGATCTGTACTCTACTGAACAATCATCGCTGTAAACTGCTGAGACTGGGGTAAGTTCTAATTGATATACACTAAAAAGGAATAAAGAAATACCTAAATATCTTAATAGTGGGTTCACAGATCAAATAAATGACATATAAAAATAAAAAGAAACTTTATCATTGAATTATAAAACTGCTAACTAATGTTTTCCTTGAAGTCTTTCATGGTGCAGTATAACAGAGGAAGGATATGGTATCCTAGCATCAGCTCTGAAATCAAACCCCTCATCACACCTGATAGAGCTGGATCTGAGAGGGAACGATCCTGGAGAAACAGGAGTGAAGAATCTCACTGATTTACTAGAGGATGGAAACTGTGAACTAAAGACAATTAAGTGAGAAATTTCTACTTTAAAATACTTTACAAAACATTGTTAAAATATGAATTTGTAAATTTCATTGCGCATAATATGACATGGTTTTGAAAGAATAATAATTTTGTCTGTCATTTCAGGCTGCTAAACAGTTCTACTGCAGAGGAAGCCTGTGTTTCTCTGACTAAAGTTCTAGGAATAAACCCCTTACTGCTGAGAGAGCTGGATCTGAGTGGGAAAATACAAGGAGATTCAGAAATGAAGAAGATCTCTGATCTACTAGAGGATTCACACTGCAGAACTCAGAGACTGAAGTATGTATTACAATTTTATTAATTTTATTAATTTTCATATGCATCTAAAAACTATTTTCAACATTTTATATATTACTGTCAGTTCCTTTTATCTCCACCAGATAATCAAAATTAAAATTATTTTAGAATACTATTGCCAGCAGATAACAGATATGTAATTTTTTAAAAATAAACTGTATTCATGTGTGTGTTATGATTCACATGCATATTTCCACTTTTTCTGACATTGTTCCATTTTACATAATGTTATTAATAATTTCTTAACCATTCCTCTCTGTCTGCAGGCTGAATAGGAGCAGTATTACAGAGGAAGGCTGTGCTGTTCTATCATCAGCTCTTTGTTCAAATCCTTCACACCTGATAGAGCTGGATCTGAGTGAGAATCCAGTATTATATGATGGAGTGATGAAGATCTGTGAAATGTTGAAGAATCCTAAATCTCTGCTAGAGAAGCTACAGTGAGATCATTTATATTCCTAAGCTCAGTATCAGCATTGACCGAAAGTTCATACTGACATTCATTATTGTTTATCAGATTATTTTTGTTGTTTTTATATATTTGTATTCATGAAGCCTTAGCTATTGAGCTTTTTGTGTGAAAAACACTGTAGAAGGAAATACACCCATAAGCATGGATTATTAAATATAAAATAATTATAGCAATATTTTCGTTGATGGAAATACAGTATGAAGTTCTGAACAGCTGAGAAGATCTAAAGCAGAAATTGGCTCTCATGATTTTTGACGTTTGGTCATGTGATGCAGAGGCCTACTTGTGTTGAGAATGTGCTAACTCTTCATTAAATCAAATTATTATTCAGGAGGATTTTATGTGCTTCATCTATATTTTCTTTTAGTCTTGTTTTGATGCTAAAGTGCAAATTATGTCTGCTGTCTAGTCTTTCATTCTGCAGTATAACAGAGGAAGGATATGCTGCTCTGGCATCAGCTTTGAAATCAAACCCATCATCACACCTGATAGAGCTGGACCTCAGTGGGAATGATCCTGGAGATACAGGAGTGAAGAAGCTCATTGATCTACTAGATGATCCAAACAGTAACCTGAAGAAATTGAGGTAGATAGTTTAAGAAATGTAGATGTTGTGAGCTTGTAAATTTCAATAAAATATTTATTTTACAGAACACTTGTGGTACATTTATTGATGTGGAAATCACTTCTAGAATAGTCAGGATTTTTGTAATAAAATCACTCTGAGAAAAATATTTCTAATGTTCTGGTTTAGTGATTACTGAACCATTTGTTTATATGTTAAATGCATGGCTTAGAGCTTTAAAATTAGTTTTGTTTCATCTATTCTTATGTTCAGATCTGAGCTGTTATCAGGAGGTCTGTCTCTAATAACCGCCCAACTGCTTGGGTCTGGATATTTTTTTTATCCCATTTAGCATTTATTATTTAGGAAATGAAGCTATTTTTAAAATTCAGTATGCCATTTTAAAATTTTAATTAGTTTCTGAACCATCATTTTCTTTCACATTTTAATATTTCACTAAAGTTGGCATTTGCTTACTCTTTTGGAAAATAATAGGTTAATGAATCATTATTATTTTTAATAACCATTATAAAAAAAATGAATCTGTGTTGCTTTGTCTACAGGTTGTTAAAAAATTCCATTGCAGAGGAAGCCTGTGGTTGTCTGACTAAAGTTCTAGGAATAAACCCCTTACTGCTGAGAGAGCTGGATCTGAGTGGGAAAATACAAGGAGATGCAGAAATGAAGAAGATTTCTGATCTACTGGAGGATTCACACTGCAGACCTATCAAACTTTTGTATGTAGCAAATTGTGTTTGAATTTTAATTTATTCGTTTAAAAAATATTTGAAAAGTGAAATGATCATTATAATTTGATATTTTTGTCATGTGGTTTACACTGTGCTAATTTAACAATAACTTTCCTTTTGGTATTTTTATCATTGATGTTTCTTGACATTAACTTTAGTCTACCATCCCTCTCTGTCTGCAGGCTGAATAAGAGCAGTATTACAGAGGAAGGCTGTGCTGTTCTATCATCAGCTCTTTGTTCAAATCCTTCACACCTGATAGAGCTGGATCTGAGTGAGAATCCAGTATTATATGATGGAGTGATGAAGATCTGTGAAATGTTGAAGAATCCTAAATCTCTGCTAGAGAAGCTACAGTGAGATCATTTATATTCCTAAGCTCAGTATCAGCATTGACCGAAAGTTCATACTGACATTCATTATTGTTTATCAGATTATTTTTGTTGTTTTTATATATTTGTATTCATGAAGCCTTAGCTATTGAGCTTTTTGTGTGAAAAACACTGTAGAAGGAAATACACCCATAAGCATGGATTATTAAATATAAAATAATTATAGCAATATTTTCGTTGATGGAAATACAGTATGAAGTTCTGAACAGCTGAGAAGATCTAAAGCAGAAATTGGCTCTCATGATTTTTGACGTTTGGTCATGTGATGCAGAGGCCTACTTGTGTTGAGAATGTGCTAACTCTTCATTAAATCAAATTATTATTCAGGAGGATTTTATGTGCTTCATCTATATTTTCTTTTAGTCTTGTTTTGATGCTAAAGTGGAAGTTTTCTCTGGTGTCTAGTCTTTCATTCTGCAGTATAACAGAGGAAGGATATGCTGCTTTGGCAGTAGCTTTGAAATCAAACTCCTCATCACACCTGATAGAGCTGGATCTCAGTGGGAACGATCCTGGAGATACTGGAGTGAAGATGCTCATTGATCTATTTGATGATCCAAACAGTAACCTGAAGAAACTGAGGTAGATAGTTTAAGAAATGTAGATATTGTGAGCTTGTAAATTTTCAATAAATTATTCATTTTACAGAACATTTGTAGTACATTCATTGATATAGAAATCACTTCTAGAACAGTCAGGATTTTTGTAATAAAATCACTCTGAGAAAAATATTTCTAAAGTTCTGATTTAGCGCTTATTGAGCCATTTATTTATATGTTAAATGCACAGCTTAGACCTTTAAAGATAGTTTTGTTTCATATATTCTCATGGTCAGATCTGAGCTGTTATCAGGAGGTCTGTATCCAATGAAAGACCCACTACTTGGTTCTGGATTTTTTTTTATTCCATTTAGCATTCATTATTTTGTAAAAATAAGCTTTTAAAAATGCAGAATGCTTTATTTTTCAATCATCAATATCTTCAAAATTTTAATGTTTTACTAAAGTTGGAATTACTTACACCTTTGGAAAATAAAGGTAAATGAATGATAATTATTAATATTAAAAATAATCATTATTAGAAAAATGAATCTATGTGCTTTGTCTACAGGTTGTTAAAGAGTTCAACTGCAGAGGAAGCCTGTGATTCTCTGACTAAAGTTCTAGGAATAAACCCCTTACTGCTGAGACAGCTGGATCTGAGTGGGAAAATACAAGGAGATTCAGAAATGAAGAAGATCTCTGATCTACTGGAGGATTCACACTGCAGACCTAACAAACTTCGGTATATAGCTATTTGTTTTTAATTTCAATATATTGTTCAAAGAAATATGAAAAGTGAAATGATTATTATACTTTGATATTTTTGTCATATTGGTTACACTGTGCTAATTTAAAAATAACTTTTAATTTCGTAATTTTTATCAGTGATGTTTCTTGACATTAACTTTTGTCCCCATGCTTCTTTGTCTGCAGGCTGAATAAGTGCAGTATTACAAAGGAAGGCTGTGCTGCTCTATCATCAGCTCTTTGTTCAAATCCTTCACACCTGAGAGAGCTGGATCTGAGCGAGAATAAACTAGGAAACTCTGGAGTGAAGAAGATCTGTGAAATGTTGAAGAATCCTATATCTGTTCTAAAGAAGCTAGAGTGAGATCATTTATATTCCTATGCTCGGTATCAGCATATGGTGAATTTTTCTACTGACACTCATTATTGTTTATCAGATTATTTTTATTATTTTTATAATTTGTATTCATGAAGCCTTAGCTATTGAGCTTTTTGTGTAAAACACACTATATAAGGACAATGCACCCACAAGCATAAAGACATAAATATAAAATAATTATATCAGCATTTTCCATGATAGAAATACAGTATGAAGTTCTGAACAGCTGAGAAGATCTAAAGCAGAAATTGTCTCTCATGATTTTTGACATGGTTGGTCATATGATGCAGAGGACTTCATGTGTTGGGACTTCCTATCTCTGCATTAAATTAAATTATTATTCAGTTGGATTTTATATGCTTCATATGTACTTTCATCTAGTTTTATTTTCATGCTAAAGTGCACCTTTTCTCTGCTGTCTAGACTTTCATCCTGCAGTATAACAAAGAAAGGATATGCTGATCTGGCAATAGCTTTGAAATCAAACCCCTCATCACACCTGATAGAGCTGGATCTCAGTGGAAATGATCCTGGAGATACAGGAGTGAAGAAGCTCACTGATCTACTAGATGATCCAAACAGTAACCTGAAGGAACTGAGGTAGATAGTTTAAGAAATGTAGATATTGTGAGCTTGTAAATTCCAGTAAAATATTTATTTTACAGAACATTTGTAGTACATTTACTGATGTAGAAATCACTTCTAGAACAGTCAGGATGTTTGTAATAAAATCACTCTGAGAAAAATATTTCTAATGTTCTTATTTAGCACTTACTGAACAATTTGTTTATATGTTAAATGCATGGCTTAGAGTTTTAAAGTTAGTTTTGTTTCATATATTCTTGTCTTCACATCTGAAGTATTATCTGGAGGTCTGTCTCTAATAAAGTGCTCACTGCTTGGTTCTTGATATATTCTATCTAACAATTAGCAATTTAAAAAATTCAGAATGTTGTTTTAAAACTTTAATTTGTTTTTCAATCAGCAATTTCTTCTATACTGTAATATTTAACAAAAAATACATTCTTTTACACTCTTGGACATAAATAAGTAAATAAATCATTCTTATTATTAATAACAATTTTCAGAATTATGTGTCTGTGTTGCTTTGTCTACAGGCTATTGAAGAATTCTACTGCTGAGCAAGCCTGTGATTCTCTGACTAAAGTTCTAGGAATAAACCCCTTATTGCTGAAAGAGCTGGATCTGAGTGGGAAAATACAAGGAGATTCAGGAATAAAGAAGATCTCTTATCTACTGAAGGATTCACACTGCAGACCTAACAAACTTCTGTATGAACTAACTCCATTTGGATTTTAATTTGTTGTTTTAAAAATAAAATAATAATAATAATAATAATAATAATAATAATAATAATAATAGGAAAGGTGAAAAGTTTAGTATGAATTGTTATTTTGTTATATGTGGATTACACAGGATTAATTTAAAAATACATTTACTTTAGTCACTTTCATGAGTGAGGTTTCCTTAAATTAATGTTTCTCCATCATGTCTCTCTGTCTGCAGGATGAATAAGTGCAGTATTACAGAGAAAGGCTGTGCTGCTCTATCCTCAGCTCTTTGTTCAAATCCTTCACACCTGTTAGAGCTGGATCTGAGTGAGAATAAACTAGGAAACTCTGGAGTGAATCAGATCTGTACTCTACTGAACAATCATCGCTGTAAACTGCTGAGACTGGGGTAAGTTCTAATTGATATACACTAAAAAGGAATAAAGAAATACCTAAATATCTTAATAGTGGGTTCACAGATCAAATAAATGACATATAAAAATAAAAAGAAACTTTATCATTGAATTATAAAACTGCTAACTAATGTTTTCCTTGAAGTCTTTCATGGTGCAGTATAACAGAGGAAGGATATGGTATCCTAGCATCAGCTCTGAAATCAAACCCCTCATCACACCTGATAGAGCTGGATCTGAGAGGGAACAATCCTGGAGAAACAGGAGTGAAGAATCTGACTGATTTACTAGAGGATGGAAACTGTGAATTGAAGACAATTAAGTGAGAAATTTCTACTTTACAATACTTTACAAAACATTGTTAAAATAAGAATTTGCAAATTTCATTGTGCATGACATGACATAGTTTTGAAAGAATAATAATTTTATCTGTCATTTCAGGCTGCTAAACAGTTCTACTGCAGAGGAAGCCTGTAAATCTCTGACTAAGGCTTTAGGCACAAACCCCTTACTGCTGAAAGAGCTGGATCTGAGTGGGAAAATACAAGGAGATTTAGAAATAATGAAGATCTCTGATCTACTAGAGGATTCACACTGCAGAACTCAGATACTGAAGTATGTAGTATAATGTTTTCATATGCATCTAAAATGCATTCAGTATTTCATATATTAATGTTAGTTCCTTTTACCTCCACCAGACTCATATTAAAATCATTTTAGAATACTATTGCCAGCATATAACAGATATGTATTTTTTTTTAATAAACTGTATTTATGTGTATGTTATGAGACATATGCAAATTTCCACTTTTTCTGGCATTGTTCCATTTTACATAATGTTATTAATAATTTCTTCTCCATTTCTCTCTGTCTGCAGGCTGAATAAGAGCAGTATTACAGAGGAAGGCTGTGCTGCTGTATCATCAGCTCTTTGTTCAAATCCTTCACACCTGATAGAGCTGGATCTGAGT
Source organism: Colossoma macropomum (assembly GCF_904425465.1). Classification (NCBI taxonomy): domain Eukaryota; kingdom Metazoa; phylum Chordata; class Actinopteri; order Characiformes; family Serrasalmidae; genus Colossoma; species Colossoma macropomum. The sequence continues at coordinate 60,151 of NW_023496052.1, forward strand.
GAGAATAAAATAGGAAGCTCTGGAGTGATGAAGCTCTGTGAAATGTTGAAGAATCCTAAATCTGTGCTACGGAAGCTACAGTGAGATCATTTATATTCCTGAGCTCAAGTTCATACTGACACTCATTATTGTTTATCAGATTGTTTTTTGCTGTTTTTATATATTTGTAGTTATGAAGTTTTAGCTATTGAGATGTTCATGTGAAAGACACTGTAGAAGGAAAGTCCACCCATAAGCATGGATTATTAAATATAAAATCACTATAGCAACATTTTCGTTGATGGAAATACAGTATGAAGTTCTGATCAGCTCAGAAGACCTAAAGCAGAAATTGGGTCTCATGAGTTTTGACGTTTGGTCATGTGATGCAGAGGCCTACTTGTGTTGAGGACTTTCTCACTTTTTGTTAAATCAAACTATTATTCAGTAGGATTTAATGTGGTTCATATATACTTTCTTTTAGTCTTGTTTTGATGCTAAAGTACACTTTTTCTGTGCTGTATAGTCTTTCATTCTGTAGTGTAATAGAGGATGGATATGCTGCTCTGGCATCAGCTTTGAAGTCAAACCCCTCATCACACCTGATAGAGCTGGATCTCAGTGGGAACGATCCTGGAGATACAGGAGTGAAGAAGCTCATTGATCTACTAGATGATCCAAACAGTAACCTGAAGAAACTGAGGTAGATAGTTTAAGAAATGTAGATATTGTGAGCTTGTAAATTCCAATAACATATTTATTTTACCGAACATTTGTAGTACACTTATTGATGTAGAAATCACTTCGACAATAGTCAGGATTTTTGTAATAAAATCACTCTGAGAAAAATATTTCTAAAGTTCTGATTTAGTGCTTATTGAACCATTTGTTTATATGTTAAATGCATGGCTTAGAGTTTTAAAGTTAATTTTGTTTCATTTATTCTTATGTTCAGATCCGAGCTGTTATCAGGAAGTCTGTCTCTAATAACAGCCCAACTGCTTGGTTCTGGATATTTTTTTTTTAGCATTTATTATTTAAGAAATGAAGCTATGTTTAAAATTTGGAATGCTATTTTAAAATTTTAATTCATTTTTGAAACATCAGTTTCTTTCACATTTCATATTTCACTAAAGTTGGCCTTTACTTACACTTTTGGAAAATAATAGGTAATTGAATCATTATTACTAATAACCATTACGAGAAAAATGAATCTGTGTTGCTTCGTCTACAGGTTGTTAAACAATTCAATTGCAGAGGAAGCCTGTGGTTGTCTGACTAAAGTTCTAGGAATAAACCCCTTACTGCTGACAGAGCTGGATCTGAGTGGAAAAATGCAAGGAGATTCAGAACTGAAGAAGATTTCTGATCTACTGGAGGATTCACACTGCAGACCTATCAAACTTCTGTATGTAGCAAATTGTGTTTGAATTTCAATTTATTCTTTAAAAAAATATGAAAAGTTAAATGATTATTATACTTTGATATTTTTGTCATATTGGTTACACTGTGCAAATTTAAAAATAACTTTCCTTTTGGTAATTTTTAACAGTAGTGTTTCTTGACATTAACTTTAGTCTACCATCCCTCTCTTTCTGCAGGCTGAATAAGAGCAGTATTACAGAGGAAGGCTGTGCTGTTCTATCATCAGCACTTTGTTCAAATCCTTCACACCTGATAGAGCTGGATCTGAGTGAGAATAAACTAGGAAACTCTGGAGTGAAGAAGATCTGTGAAATGTTGAAGAATCCTACATTTGTGCTACAGAAGCTACAGTGAGATCATTTATATTCCTAAGCTCAGTATCAGCATTGACCGAAAGTTCATACTGACATTCATTATTGTTTTATTATTTTTATATATTTGTATTCATGAAGCCTTAGCTATTGAGCTTTTTGTGTAAAAGACACTGTAGAAGGAAAGTGCACCCATAAGCATAGATTAACAAATGTAATATAATTATATCAGCATTTTCCATGATAGAAATAAAGTATGAAGTTCTGAACAGCTCAGAAGATCTAAAGCAGAAATTGGCTCTCACGATTTTTGACATGGTTGATCATGTGATGCAGAGGCCTACTTGTGTGAAGGACTTCCTGACTCTACAAGAACTTAATTTGTTATTCAGTAGGATTTTATTTGCTTCAATGTTTTGCTTCATGTGCACTTTCTTTTAGTCTTGTTCTGATGCTAAAGTTCACATTTTCTCTGCTGTCTAGACTTTCATTCTGCAGTATAACAGAGGAAGGATATGCTGCTCTGGCATCAGCTTTGAAGTCAAACCCCTCATCACACCTGACAGAGCTGGATCTCAGTGGGAACAATCCTGGAGATACAGGAGTGAAGAAGCTCATTGATCTACTAGATGATCCAAACAGTAACCTGAAGAAACTGAGGTAGATAGTTTAAGAAATGTAGATGTTGTAAGATGTATGTAATTTCAGTAACATTTACTTTACAAAACATTTGTAGTACATTTATTGATGTAGTAATCACTTCTAGAACAGTCAGGATTTTTGTAATAAAATCACTCTGAGAAAAATATTTCTAATGTTCTTATTTAGCGCTTATTGAACAATTTGTTTATATGTTAAATGCATGGCTTAGAGTTTTAAAGTTAGTTTTGTTTCATATATTCTTACCTTCACCTCTGAGGTATTATCAGGAGGTCTGTCTCTAATAAAGGGCGCACTGCTTGGTTCTAGATATTTTCTATCTAACAATTAGCAATTTTAAAAATTCAGAATGTTGTTTTAAAACTTTAATTTGTTTTTCAATCATGAATTTCTTCTATACTGTAATATTTAACTAAAAAATACATTCCCTTACACTCTTGGACATAAATAAGTAAATAAATCATTCTTATTATTAATAATAATTATCAGAATTATGTGTCTGTGTTGCTTTGTCTACAGGCTATTGAAGAATTCTACTGCTGAGGAAGCCTGTGATTCTCTGACTAAAGTTCTAGGAATAAACCCCTTATTGCTGAAAGAGCTGGATCTGAGTGGGAAAATACAAGGAGATTCAGGAATAAAGAAGATCTCTAATCTACTGGAGGATTCACACTGCAGACTTAACAAACTTCTGTATGAACTAACTCCATTTGGATTTTAATTTGTTGTTTTAAAAATAAAATAATAATAATAATAATAATAATAATAGGAAAGGTGAAAAGTTTAGTATGAATTGTTATTTTGTCATATGTGGATTACACAGGGTTAATTTAAAAATACATTTACTTTAGTCACTTTCATGAGTGAAGTTTCCGTAAATTAACGTTTCTCCATCATGTCTCTCTGTCTGCAGCATGAATAAATGCAGTATTACAGAGGAAGGCTGTGCTGCTCTATTTTCAGCTCTTTGTTCAAATCCTTCACACCTGTTAGAGCTGGATCTGAGTGAGAATAAACTAGGAAACTCTGGAATGAATCAGATCTGTACTCTACTGAACAATCATTGCTGTAAACTGCTGAGACTGGGGTGAGTTCTAATTGATACACACTAAAAAGGAATAAAGAAATACTTAAATGTCTTCACAGTGATTTCACAGATCAAATAAATGGCATTTAAAAATAAAAAGAAACTTTATCATGTATTTATAACACTGCTAACATATGTTCTCTTTGAAGTCTTTCATGGTGCAGTATAACAGAGGAAGGATATGGTATCCTAGCATCAGCTCTGAAATCAAACCCCTCATCACACCTGATAGAGCTGGATCTGAGAGGGAACGATCCTGGAGAAACAGGAGTGAAGAATCTGACTGATTTACTAGAGGATGGAAACTGTGAACTGAAGACAATTAAGTGAGAAATTTCTACTTTACAATACTTTACAAAACATTGTTAAAATAAGAATTTGTAAATTTCATTACGCATGACATGACATGGTTTTGAAAAAGTAATAATTTTATCTGTCATTTCAGGCTGTTAAACAGTTCTACTGCAGAGGAAGCCTGTAAATCTCTGACTAAAGCTTTAGGCACAAACCCCTTACTGCTGAGAGAGCTGGATCTGAGTGGGAAAATACAAGGGGATTTAGAAATAATGAAGATCTCTGATCTACTAGAGGATTCACACTGCAGAACTCAGATACTGAAGTCTGTAGTATAATTTTTTCATATGCATCTAAAATGCATTCAGTATTTTATATATTATATATATATTTTTAAATAAACTGTATTCATGTGTATGTTACGAGTCGTATGCAAATTTCCACTTTTTCTGGCATTGTTCCATTTTACATAATGTTATTAAAAATTTCTTCTCCATTTCTCTCTGTCTGCAGGCTGAATAAGAGCAGTATTACAGAGGAAGGCTGTGCTGCTCTATCATCAGCTCTTTGTTCAAATCCTTCACACCTGATAGAGCTGGATCTGAGTGAGAATAAAATAGGAAGCTCTGGAGTGATGAAGCTCTGTGAAATGTTGAAGAATCCTAAATCTGTGCTACAGAAGCTACAGTGAGATCATTTATATTCCTGAGCTCAAGTTCATACTGACACTCCTTATTGTTTATCAGATTGTTTTTTGCTGTTTTTATATATTTGTAGTTATGAAGCTTTAGCTATTGAGATGTTCATGTGAAAGACACTGTAGAAGGAAAGTCCACCCATAAGCATGGATTATTAAATATAAAATCACTATAGCAACATTTCTGTTGATGGAAATACAGTGTGAAGTTCTGATCAGCTCAGAAGACCTAAAGCAGAAATTGGGTCTCATGAGTTTTGACGTTTGGTCATGTGATGCAGAGGCCTACTTGTGTTGAGGACTTTCTCACTTTTTGTTAAATCAAGCTATTATTCAGTAGGATTTAATGTGGTTCATATATACTTTCTTTTAGTCTTGTTTTGATGCTAAAGTACACTTTTTCTGTGCTGTATAGTCTTTCATTCTGTAGTGTAATAGAGGATGGATATGCTGCTCTGGCATCAGCTTTGAAGTCAAACCCCTCATCACACCTGATAGAGCTGGATCTCAGTGGGAACGATCCTGGAGATACAGGAGTGAAGAAGCTCATTGATCTACTAGATGATCCAAACAGTAACCTGAAGAAACTGAGGTAGATAGTTTAAGAAATGTAGATATTGTGAGCTTGTAAATTCCAATAACATATTTATTTTACCGAACATTTGTAGTACACTTATTGATGTAGAAATCACTTCGACAATAGTCAGGATTTTTGTAATAAAATCACTCTGAGAAAAATATTTCTAAAGTTCTGATTTAGTGCTTATTGAACCATTTGTTTATATGTTAAATGCATGGCTTAGAGTTTTAAAGTTAATTTTGTTTCATTTATTCTTATGTTCAGATCCGAGCTGTTATCAGGAAGTCTGTCTCTAATAACAGCCCAACTGCTTGGTTCTGGATATTTTTTTTATCCCATTTAGCATTTATTATTTAGGAAATGAAGCTATGTTTAAAATTCGGAATGTTATTTTAAAATTTTAATTCATTTTTGAAACATCAGTTTCTTTCACATTTCATATTTCACTAAAGTTGGCCTTTACTTACAATTTTGGAAAAAAATAGGTAAATGAATCATTATTATTACTAATAACCATTACGAGAAAAATGAATCTGTGTTGCTTCGTCTACAGGTTGTTAAACAATTCAATTGCAGAGGAAGCCTGTGGTTGTCTGACTAAAGTTCTAGGAATAAACCCCTTACTGCTGACAGAGCTGGATCTGAGTGGGAAAATGCAAGGAGATTCAGAACTGAAGAAGATTTCTGATCTACTGGAGGATTCACACTGCAGACCTATCAAACTTCTGTATGTAGCAAATTGTGTTTGAATTTCAATTTATTCTTTAAAAAAATATGAAAAGTGAGATGATTATTATACTTTGATATTTTTGTCATATTGGTTACACTGTGCCAATTTAAAAATAACTTTCCTTTTGGTAATTTTTAACAGTAGTGTTTCTTGACATTAACTTTAGTCTACCATCCCTCTCTTTCTGCAGGCTGAATAAGAGCAGTATTACAGAGGAAGGCTGTGCTGTTCTATCATCAGCACTTTGTTCAAATCCTTCACACCTGATAGAGTTGGGTCTGAGTGAGAATAAACTAGGAAACTCTGGAGTGATGAAGATCTGTGAAATGTTGAAGAATCCTAAATTTGTGCTACAGAAGCTACAGTGAGATCATTTATATTCCTAAGCTCAGTATCAGCATTGACCGAAAGTTCATACTGACATTCGTTATTGTTTTATTATTTTTATATATTTGTATTCATGAAGCCTTAGCTATTGAGCTTTTTGTGTAAAGGACACTGTAGAAGGAAAGTGCACCCACAAGCATAGATTAACAAATGTAATATAATTATATCAGCATTTTCCATGATAGAAATAAAGTATGAAGTTCTGAACAGCTCAGAAGATCTAAAGCAGAAATTGGCTCTCACGATTTTTGACATGGTTGATCATGTGATGCAGAGGCCTACTTGTGTGAAGGACTTCCTGACTCTACAAGAACTTAATTTGTTATTCAGTAGGATTTTATTTGCTTCAATGTTTTGCTTCATGTGCACTTTCTTTTAGTCTTGTTTTGATGCTAAAGTTCACATTTTCTCTGCTGTCTAGACTTTCATTCTGCAGTATAACAGAGGAAGGATATGCTGCTCTGGCATCAGCTTTGAAGTCAAACCCCTCATCACACCTGATAGAGCTGGATCTCAGTGGGAACAATCCTGGAGATACAGGAGTGAAGAAGCTCATTGATCTACTAGATGATCCAAACAGTAACCTGAAGAAACTGAGGTAGATAGTTTAAGAAATGTAGATGTTGTAAGATGTATGTAATTTCAGTAACATTTACTTTACAAAACATTTGTAGTACATTTATTGATGTAGTAATCACTTCTAGAACAGTCAGGATTTTTGTAATAAAATCACTCTGAGAAAAATATTTCTAATGTTCTTATTTAGCGCTTATTGAACAATTTGTTTATATGTTAAATGCATGGCTTAGAGTTTTAAAGTTAGTTTTGTTTCATATATTCTTACCTTCACCTCTGAGGTATTATCAGGAGGTCTGTCTCTAATAAAGGGCTCACTGCTTGGTTCTAGATATTTTCTATCTAACAATTAGCCATTTTAAAAATGCAGAATGTTGTTTTAAAACTTTAATTTGTTTTTCAATCATGAATTTCTTCTATACTGTAATATTTAACTAAAAAATACATTCCCTTACACTCTTGGACATAAATGAGTAAATAAATCATTCTTATTATTAATAATAATTATCAGAATTATGTGTCTGTGTTGCTTTGTCTACAGGCTATTGAAGAATTCTACTGCTGAGGAAGCCTGTGATTCTCTGACTAAAGTTCTAGGAATAAACCCCTTATTGCTGAAAGAGCTGGATCTGAGTGGGAAAATACAAGGAGATTCAGGAATAAAGAAGATCTCTAATCTACTGGAGGATTCACACTGCAGACTTAACAAACTTCTGTATGAACTAACTCCATTTGGATTTTAATTTGTTGTTTTAAAAATAAAATAATCATAATAATAATAATAGGAAAGGTGAAAAGTTTAGTATGAATTGTTATTTTGTCATATGTGGATTACACAGGGTTAATTTAAAAATACATTTACTTTAGTCACTTTCATGAGTGAAGTTTCCGTAAATTAACGTTTCTCCATCATGTCTCTCTGTCTGCAGCATGAATAAATGCAGTATTACAGAGGAAGGCTGTGCTGCTCTATTTTCAGCTCTTTGTTCAAATCCTTCACACCTGTTAGAGCTGGATCTGAGTGAGAATAAACTAGGAAACTCTGGAATGAATCAGATCTGTACTCTACTGAACAATCATTGCTGTAAACTGCTGAGACTGGGGTGAGTTCTAATTGATACACACTAAAAAGGAATAAAGAAATACTTAAATGTCTTCACAGTGATTTCACAGATCAAATAAATGGCATTTAAAAATAAAAAGAAACTTTATCATGTATTTATAACACTGCTAACATATGTTCTCTTTGAAGTCTTTCATGGTGCAGTATAACAGAGGAAGGATATGGTATCCTAGCATCAGCTCTGAAATCAAACCCCTCATCACACCTGATAGAGCTGGATCTGAGAGGGAACGATCCTGGAGAAACAGGAGTGAAGAATCTGACTGATTTACTAGAGGATGGAAACTGTGAACTGAAGACAATTAAGTGAGAAATTTCTACTTTACAATACTTTACAAAACATTGTTAAAATAAGAATTTGTAAATTTCATTACGCATGACATGACATGGTTTTGAAAAAGTAATAATTTTATCTGTCATTTCAGGCTGTTAAACAGTTCTACTGCAGAGGAAGCCTGTAAATCTCTGACTAAAGCTTTAGGCACAAACCCCTTACTGCTGAAAGAGCTGGATCTGAGTGGGAAAATACAAGGAGATTTAGAAATAATGAAGATCTCTGATCTACTAGAGGATTCACACTGCAGAACTCAGATACTGAAGTCTGTAGTATAATTTTTTCATATGCATCTAAAATGCATTCAGTATTTTATATATTATATATATTTTTTAAATAAACTGTATTCATGTGTATGTTACGAGTCATATGCAAATTTCCACTTTTTCTGGCATTGTTCCATTTTACATAATGTTATTAAAAACTTCTTCTCCATTTCTCTCTGTCTGTAGGCTGAATAAGAGCAGTATTACAGAGGAAGGCTGTGCTGCTCTATCATCAGCTCTTTGTTCAAATCCTTCACACCTGATAGAGCTGGATCTGAGTGAGAATAAAATAGGAAGCTCTGGAGTGATGAAGCTCTGTGAAATGTTGAAGAATCCTAAATCTGTGCTACAGAAGCTACAGTGAGATCATTTATATTCCTGAGCTCAAGTTCATACTGACACTCCTTATTGTTTATCAGATTGTTTTTTGCTGTTTTTATATATTTGTAGTTATGAAGCTTTAGCTATTGAGATGTTCATGTGAAAGACACTGTAGAAGCAAAGTCCACCCATAAGCATGGATTATTAAATATAAAATCACTATAGCAACATTTCCGTTGATGGAAATACAGTATGAAGTTCTGATCAGCTCAGAAGACCTAAAGCAGAAATTGGGTCTCATGAGTTTTGACGTTTGGTCATGTGATGCAGAGGCCTACTTGTGTTGAGGACTTTCTCACTTTTTGTTAAATCAAGCTATTATTCAGTAGGATTTAATGTGGTTCATATATACTTTCTTTTAGTCTTGTTTTGATGCTAAAGTACACTTTTTCTGTGCTGTATAGTCTTTCATTCTGTAGTGTAATAGAGGATGGATATGCTGCTCTGGCATCAGCTTTGAAGTCAAACCCCTCATCACACCTGATAGAGCTGGATCTCAGTGGGAACGATCCTGGAGATACAGGAGTGAAGAAGCTCATTGATCTACTAGATGATCCAAACAGTAACCTGAAGAAACTGAGGTAGATAGTTTAAGAAATGTAGATATTGTGAGCTTGTAAATTCCAATAACATATTTATTTTACCGAACATTTGTAGTACACTTATTGATGTAGAAATCACTTCGACAATAGTCAGGATTTTTGTAATAAAATCACTCTGAGAAAAATATTTCTAAAGTTCTGATTTAGTGCTTATTGAACCATTTGTTTATATGTTAAATGCATGGCTTAGAGTTTTAAAGTTAATTTTGTTTCATTTATTCTTATGTTCAGATCCGAGCTGTTATCAGGAAGTCTGTCTCTAATAACAGCCCAACTGCTTGGTTCTGGATATTTTTTTTATCCCATTTAGCATTTATTATTTAGGAAATGAAGCTATGTTTAAAATTCGGAATGTTATTTTAAAATTTTAATTCATTTTTGAAACATCAGTTTCTTTCACATTTCATATTTCACTAAAGTTGGCCTTTACTTACACTTTTGGAAAAAAATAGGTAAATGAATCATTATTATTACTAATAACCATTACGAGAAAAATGAATCTGTGTTGCTTTGTCTACAGGTTGTTAAACAATTCAATTGCAGAGGAAGCCTGTGGTTGTCTGACTAAAGTTCTAGGAATAAACCCCTTACTGCTGACAGAGCTGGATCTGAGTGGGAAAATGCAAGGAGATTCAGAACTGAAGAAGATTTCTGATCTACTGGAGGATTCACACTGCAGACCTATCAAACTTCTGTATGTAGCAAATTGTGTTTGAATTTCAATTTATTCTTTAAAAAAATATGAAAAGTGAGATGATTATTATACTTTGATATTTTTGTCATATTGGTTACACTGTGCCAATTTAAAAATAACTTTCCTTTTGGTAATTTTTAACAGTAGTGTTTCTTGACATTAACTTTAGTCTACCATCCCTCTCTTTCTGCAGGCTGAATAAGAGCAGTATTACAGAGGAAGGCTGTGCTGTTCTATCATCAGCACTTTGTTCAAATCCTTCACACCTGATAGAGTTGGGTCTGAGTGAGAATAAACTAGGAAACTCTGGAGTGATGAAGATCTGTGAAATGTTGAAGAATCCTAAATTTGTGCTACAGAAGCTACAGTGAGATCATTTATATTCCTAAGCTCAGTATCAGCATTGACCGAAAGTTCATACTGACATTCGTTATTGTTTTATTATTTTTATATATTTGTATTCATGAAGCCTTAGCTATTGAGCTTTTTGTGTAAAAGACACTGTAGAAGGAAAGTGCACCCACAAGCATAGATTAACAAATGTAATATAATTATATCAGCATTTTCCATGATAGAAATAAAGTATGAAGTTCTGAACAGCTCAGAAGATCTAAAGCAGAAATTGGCTCTCACGATTTTTGACATGGTTGATCATGTGATGCAGAGGCCTACTTGTGTGAAGGACTTCCTGACTCTACAAGAACTTAATTTGTTATTCAGTAGGATTTTATTTGCTTCAATGTTTTGCTTCATGTGCACTTTCTTTTAGTCTTGTTCTGATGCTAAAGTTCACATTTTCTCTGCTGTCTAGACTTTCATTCTGCAGTATAACAGAGGAAGGATATGCTGCTCTGGCATCAGCTTTGAAGTCAAACCCCTCATCACACCTGATAGAGCTGGATCTCAGTGGGAACAATCCTGGAGATACAGGAGTGAAGAAGCTCATTGATCTACTAGATGATCCAAACAGTAACCTGAAGAAACTGAGGTAGATAGTTTAAGAAATGTAGATGTTGTAAGATGTATGTAATTTCAGTAACATTTACTTTACAAAACATTTGTAGTACATTTATTGATGTAGTAATCACTTCTAGAACAGTCAGGATTTTTGTAATAAAATCACTCTGAGAAAAATATTTCTAATGTTCTTATTTAGCGCTTATTGAACAATTTGTTTATATGTTAAATGCATGGCTTAGAGTTTTAAAGTTAGTTTTGTTTCATATATTCTTACCTTCACCTCTGAGGTATTATCAGGAGGTCTGTCTCTAATAAAGGGCTCACTGCTTGGTTCTAGATATTTTCTATCTAACAATTAGCAATTTTAAAAATGCAGAATGTTGTTTTAAAACTTTAATTTGTTTTTCAATCATGAATTTCTTCTATACTGTAATATTTAACTAAAAAATACATTCCCTTACACTCTTGGACATAAATGAGTAAATAAATCATTCTTATTATTAATAATAATTATCAGAATTATGTGTCTGTGTTGCTTTGTCTACAGGCTATTGAAGAATTCTACTGCTGAGGAAGCCTGTGATTCTCTGACTAAAGTTCTAGGAATAAACCCCTTATTGCTGAAAGAGCTGGATCTGAGTGGGAAAATACAAGGAGATTCAGGAATAAAGAAGATCTCTAATCTACTGGAGGATTCACACTGCAGACTTAACAAACTTCTGTATGAACTAACTCCATTTGGATTTTAATTTGTTGTTTTAAAAATAAAATAATCATAATAATAATAATAATAGGAAAGGTGAAAAGTTTAGTATGAATTGTTATTTTGTCATATGTGGATTACACAGGGTTAATTTAAAAATACATTTACTTTAGTCACTTTCATGAGTGAAGTTTCCGTAAATTAACGTTTCTCCATCATGTCTCTCTGTCTGCAGCATGAATAAATGCAGTATTACAGAGGAAGGCTGTGCTGCTCTATTTTCAGCTCTTTGTTCAAATCCTTCACACCTGTTAGAGCTGGATCTGAGTGAGAATAAACTAGGAAACTCTGGAATGAATCAGATCTGTACTCTACTGAACAATCATTGCTGTAAACTGCTGAGACTGGGGTGAGTTCTAATTGATACACACTAAAAAGGAATAAAGAAATACTTAAATGTCTTCACAGTGATTTCACAGATCAAATAAATGGCATTTAAAAATAAAAAGAAACTTTATCATGTATTTATAACACTGCTAACATATGTTCTCTTTGAAGTCTTTCATGGTGCAGTATAACAGAGGAAGGATATGGTATCCTAGCATCAGCTCTGAAATCAAACCCCTCATCACACCTGATAGAGCTGGATCTGAGAGGGAACGATCCTGGAGAAACAGGAGTGAAGAATCTGACTGATTTACTAGAGGATGGAAACTGTGAACTGAAGACAATTAAGTGAGAAATTTCTACTTTACAATACTTTACAAAACATTGTTAAAATAAGAATTTGTAAATTTCATTACGCATGACATGACATGGTTTTGAAAAAGTAATAATTTTATCTGTCATTTCAGGCTGTTAAACAGTTCTACTGCAGAGGAAGCCTGTAAATCTCTGACTAAAGCTTTAGGCACAAACCCCTTACTGCTGAAAGAGCTGGATCTGAGTGGGAAAATACAAGGAGATTTAGAAATAATGAAGATCTCTGATCTACTAGAGGATTCACACTGCAGACCTCAGATACTGAAGTCTGTAGTATAATTTTTTCATATGCATCTAAAATGCATTCAGTATTTTATATATTATATATATTTTTTAAATAAACTGTATTCATGTGTATGTTACGAGTCATATGCAAATTTCCACTTTTTCTGGCATTGTTCCATTTTACATAATGTTATTAATAATTTCTTCTCCATTTCTCTCTGTCTGCAGGCTGAATAAGAGCAGTATTACAGAGGAAGGCTGTGCTGCTCTATCATCAGCTCTTTGTTCAAATCCTTCACACCTAATAGAGCTGGATCTGAGTGAGAATAAAATAGGAAGCTCTGGAGTGATGAAGCTCTGTGAAATGTTGAAGAATCCTAAATCTGTGCTACAGAAGCTACAGTGAGATCATTTATATTCCTGAGCTCTGTATCAGAATAGGTTGAAAGTTCATACTGACACTGATTATTGTTTATCAGATTTTATTTTGCTGTTTTCATATATTTGTAGTTATGAAGCCTTAGCTATTGAGATGTTCATTGATGGAAATACAGTATGAAGTTCTGATCAGCTCAGAAGACCTAAAGCAGAAATTGGGTCTCATGAGTTTTGACATGTTTGGTCATGTGATGCAGAGGCCTACTTGTTTTGAGGACTTTCTCACTCTTTGTTAAATCAAACTATTATTCAGTAGGATTTAATGTGCTTCATATGTACTTTTTTTTAGTTTTGTTTTGATGCTAAAGTGCACTTTTTCTGTGCTGTATAGTCTTTCATTCTGTAGTGTAATAGAGGATGGATATGCTGCTCTGGCATCAGCTTTGAAATCAAGCCCCTCATCACACCTGATAGAGCTGGATCTCAGTGGGAACGATCCTGGAGATACAGGAGTGAAGAAGCTCATTGATCTACTAGATGATCCAGACAGTAACCTGAAGAAACTGAGGTAGATAGTTTAAGAAATGTAGATATTGTGAGCTTGTAAATTCCAATAACATATTTATTTTACCGAACATTTGTAGTACACTTATTGATGTAGAAATCACTTCGACGATAGTCAGGATTTTTGTAATAAAATCACTCTGAGAAAAATATTTCTAAAGTTCTGATTTAGTGCTTATTGAACCATTTGTTTATATGTTAAATGCATGGCTTAGAGTTTTAAAGTTAATTTTGTTTCATTTATTCTTGTTCAGATCTGAGCTGTTATCAGGAAGTCTGTCTCTAATAACAGCCCAACTGCTTGGTTCTAGATATTTTTTTTTATCCCATTTAGCATTTATTATTTAGGAAATGAAGCTATGTTTAAAATTCGGAGTGCTATTTTAAAATTTTAATTCATTTTTGAAACATCAGTTTCTTTCACATTTCATATTTCACTAAAGTTGGCCTTTACTTACACTTTTGGAAAAAAATAGGTAAATGAATCATTATTATTACTAATAACCATTACGAGAAAAATGAATCTGTGTTGCTTCGTCTACAGGTTGTTAAACAATTCAATTGCAGAGGAAGCCTGTGGTTGTCTGACTAAAGTTCTAGGAATAAACCCATTACTGCTGAGAGAGCTGGATCTGAGTGGGAAAATACAAGGAGATTCGGAACTGAAGAAGATTTCTGATCTACTGGAGGATTCACACTGCAGGATTCAGTTACTGAAGTATGTAGTTTAATGTATTTAGGTTTTAAAATATTGCTTTAAATAAAACTTACAAATTAATTGCCTATTATGCAATGGTCTTTTGTCACTTGCAAGTTACATAACGTTGCAGCATCCTGCTACAATTCTGCCCCTACACTGCTGTAGCTAATCTTACAATGGCGTTGGTTCTGCTGTATTGGTATGAGCAAGAGTCTGATCCTGAAAGTCAAGTAGAAGAAGTTGGTAGAGGCTAACAAGAAGTTTCAGACGTCAGACAGGATGTTTTTACTTTGTAGCTCTCTTGCGTGAGGGTGTGCTAAGCTTGCCGGTAGACAGGCAGTAAGGATTTTGTTACAAGACTGCATCATCTTGTAACAAAGGAAAAGAACTGGAATTCCAGTGAGGCATTTCAGATAGCTGAGAAAAGTATTTTTTGTGGGAGAGAGTTTCTTCCTCTGGAGGGAACTTTGGGCTTTGTGAATTGGCAGACCAGTTACATGCACAATAAGCTGCATAACACACTAAAGGAAAGGGAACACCTGGAAATGCAGAAAAGATCCCATTAAGGGAATCTGAATTCTACTTAATTTAACAAAAAATTTACTGCACATATTTTTAAGAGTGAAGTCTTTTAAAGTTAAAATTTTCTTATCTCCACCATTTCTGTCTGTCTGCAGGATAAACAAGAGCAGTATTACAGAGGAAGGCTGTGCTGCTCTCTTATCAGCTCTTTGTTCAAATCCTTCACACTTGATAGAGCTGGATCTGAGTGAGAATAAACTAGGAAACTCTGGAGTGAAGCAAATCTGTTCTCTACTGAACAATCAGTGCTGTAAACTACAGAAACTTAGGTGAGTTATAGTTGTTACACACTAAGAAAAACTATTAATACTTAAATACTTTTTTAACTGTGGGTTTAAAAAAATCAGTTTTCTATCACACCTATGTAATTCTTTCTTAATTCTAACATACTTTTTCTCCAGTCTTTCATTTTGCCTTATATCAGAGGAAGGATATGCTGCTCTGGCTTCAGTTCTGAAATCAAACCCCTCATCACACCTGATAGAGCTGGATTTCAGAGGTAACGATCCTGGAGATACAGGAGTGAAGAATCTCACTGATCTACTTGAAGATCTAAACTGTAAACTGAAAACAATGAGGTGAGAAATTTCTACATAACAACAATGCACAAATTAATTTTAGAACTCATAAATATGTAAATGTATTTAACAACAAAACTTCCCACGTTATTTTTTTTCCAGATTTTTTTTTATTTATTAATACCTAACAATTATTTATTTATACTTAACATTTATTTTTTTAATGCATTGTGCATGATGTCACAATTGTAAATGAGAATTTTGTATTTCCAGGTTGTTGAGCAGTTCTGCTGCAGAGGAAATCTGTGATTCTCTGACTAAAGTTCTAGGAATAAAACCCTTACTGCTGAGAGAGCTGGATCTGAGTGGGAAAATACAAGGAGATTCAGAATTGAAAAAGATCTCTGATCTACTGGAGGATTCACACTGCAGAACTCAGAAAATGAAGTGTGTAGTTTAAAGCGTTTGCATTTTAAGTTGTCACTTTTACATAGAAATATGAAGTCTTTAATATGTGTATTGTAGTGGTATACATTCTGTACTGTTACAGTTTCTTTGCAGGTGACAATACAAATTTAAGATGAAACAAATTTGAAAAAAAAAGATCAATCTCTTTGCAGGCTGAACAAATACTATTTTCTGCACTGTTCTATTATGTAGATTTTTTTTGTACAGAATATAATATTTCATTATGTACACAACCCGAATTTTAATTTCATTTAAAAATAATTATAACTTTTCTCTACCATCACTCTCTGTTTGCAGGATGAATAAGTGCAGTATTACAGAGGAAGGCTGTGCTGCTCTATCATCCGCTCTTTGTTCAAATCCTTCACACCTGATAGAGCTGGATCTGAGTGAGAATAAACTAGGAAACTCTGGAGTGAAGCAGATCTGTTCTCTACTGAACAATCAGGGCTGTAAACTGCAGAAACTGGGGTGAGTTCTAGGTGTTACGCACTGTTTGCTTATTATTCAGCTGTTCCTCTTATGACTATGGGGCTTTTAAGTAACAAACATGGCTAAGAAAGCGAGGCATTGAATTGTGGGCATAGAAATGGCAGCACAAATGTAACAATATTATGATCACATGCCCAAACAAGATTGTGTTTAAAATAATTGCATTTAAAACATATAGGCCATTTACAGGAAGAGTTCGCAAAACAATCAAATTTATACAATTTTCCCATTACCCTTATTCTAGATCACTAGCCAAAACATGTTTGCTGTCCAATGTTTTCATCTTTAGTGATAGAAGCTGTTGAGGAAAATTTGTCAGTATTGTGCAGAATTCTGATTACCTTTCGTGTGCATGTGTGTCATGCAGGCATATGGACACTAATACTGTGTTTACCTATTTGTGGTAGACAGATTTAGACAGACCAGATATTACATTATTTTCAAAGAAGCCACAGGCCGCAGCTGTAAGAAGTTTTTCCAACTTTTGCTGTCGACTACAGCTATGGAATAAACCAGATGTCAATTTTTTTCTGGGAGTCATGGATGCCAAACTTTTCATTGTTGAATAACAGACAAGCTCAGTATTGTACATCAAAAATAAGAGAGCGTTATCCTGCCCTTTCCCAGCTTAAACAGTCTATGTTGCTAAAGCTTTCCTCTAAAAATCAGCCATTTTAGTTGTTAACAATGTTGTAATAGCAATGTTTGTGCAGATTCATGGTGCCCATGGACTGCATACTACTATGATGTGCAGAAATATACTTTTTCAATGCAAACGTGAACACAGCATTAATTCTCCACTCGATTTTGGTTGTTTCTGTGAGTAAATAGTTTTCTTCATAACAAACAGCACAACAGGACCTAAAGCCAAACATAGAGTCTTAGAGTGATAGTTTTAATTCAATGTAATAAAGCCGTTGGTTGTTGGTGCAGCACTTGGGGGAATGAATGCTTTTCAGTCATAATGATAAGTAGTGTAGCATCTTGGTGAAGAAGGAGATACTGTCACTTTTAACCTGCTACTCCACTTGTAAACACTAACTAAACCCACAAGAATAACACATACACATATTTTAGATTAGCAGAACAGCAACATTAATAACATTAAAAAATTTAACAACAACAACGTCTCTTTTTACGGGTGGAGGGGGATTAGTGGAGCCATGGAGCAGCTTTACGTAATGCACCTCTAAAGCTCCTTTCCCAAAACTGCAGCCAAAGACAGCCACAACACTACATTATAAGAATGCTATGAACACATGACAGCACACAGCTCACAGTTTTAATTCCCAAGTCTGGAGCAATAACACACCTGCTACAACCAAGTTCATGTTTGACAACGTAACATTACAGTATTCTTTTTTTTTCCAGTATTCATTCAACTTTTATTTGTTTTTCACATAACTTTTTTACATTAATTTTTTTCTTTTTTTATTGTAAATCGAACAAAGCTACATCAAGTATACAAACACCTACAAAAATGTCTTATAGCCTCCCAAAATGTCAACACTCATGCTCAATCTTTCTGATTTCTGAGCTTCTATGTATGAATAAAATATTACACTTTCTTTTATTACTGAGTTTGTCATTTGATTTTATAATTAGTTTGTGAAACTGTAAAACAAAGCCATTTCTTGACTTTGACTCCACTGACAATAACAGAACCAAAAACGAGAGCTGACCTATTTACTGTTTTTCAGTACAGGTTTTGAAATAAAAATGAAATAATCAAAAGATACACAGACCCATATAGAGCTCAGATACAGAGATTAACCCATGATTAACCAATACTATTAACCAAAAGGAAGTTTGAGGTGATTAGCTTTATGGGCAACGGGCCTGAAAACACCCAAAATCCAATTATGGACTAACCTGCAGTGGGCCTAAACAGGGAATATAAAACCCTGCCAGATTTAGTTGCATCAGCCTCTGAGCATATTAAAGCCTGCCTTACTTGGTCGTGGAAGGAAGTTGGAAACACTTCTTTCTACTGAAGTGGCTGAGAATTGGTCCATCTAGCACCATAGAGGCAGCCCGTGTCGGTCAAATGCAGCTTCCCTGCAGGTGAAGAGGTTACGCACGCAGCTGCTGGCGCTGCTGCTGCGGCTCCAACTGCTCTTGAGACCAGGCTAGACTTCCTGAGACATGTCAGGATGATGTTTAGGAATATGCTCTGATTTTGAGGCTGCGTGATATCCTCAACTGTGCAAAGGTATGAGTTAAAAGCGACCTGTCATTGGCCATGCAACAGACCCTTCTTGACTCTCAGTGTAGCGTGGATCAGACTTAAGGTGAGCATAAAAACAAATTAAACAAACACTTACACAAACAAAAGACTAGTTAAACATTCAAACTCTCTAGCTGAGGTTGGCACTAAGACTTTTTCTAAGATGGAAGTTTTCTCATTTTCCAACTTTCTCCAACTTGCTGAAATCAATGTGCATCCTGATTTGGTTGGCTTTAGACAAAGCCAGGGTGATGAAAAGGGGACATGCCTCCCTAGTTTCTACAAACTCACTAGTCTTTTAACGATTTAAAAAAAAAAATGTTTAAATGGGCAAAGCTCCACTAAACACTCAATACTCATAGTAATTACTGATAATGAGATACCCATTTACCCCGTGACACAGAAGGATAAGCAGCTTAGAAAATGTGTGTGTGTGTGTGTGTGTGTGTGTGATACACATTTAAGGAATTAAAAAAGTAAAACAAAAGTAGTATCAATTATATAAAACAGTATGGAGTTTTAACCAGCATCATAAACTTGTGACCCAATTCTGTTTGGACTGAATATGTTATACATTTCAAATGTCCAACTTTTAATAGTGATGAATTGTAGTATCATGACTTCCTTGTTTAAAAGGCATTTCAGTTAATGTGGAAAAATGGTTTTGAACATGTGCAGCCTGTCTTATTTCCACCACTTGGTGGAGCTATGTGTCCATGTTTAAAATAATCAATTCAAACATGAGATAATAACCCCATGATGACATACATACTGTCCTGTCTTCTTATGATAAACCAGAATGATCTTTTTTTTGTTGGTTTGTTTGTTTTAGGGTCTGCTTGACCCTAAAGAGAAAGTGTGAATTCTTGAGGCCTGTTTATGACTTGGGAACATTACCTCTGGAGGGAATACAAGTGTGATTTCTCAGAAAACAGAAAGCAGGGCTCCCGAGTGGTGCCACCGTCTAAGCATTGGCCGTATCATCAGGAGGTCATGAGTTCGATCCCTGCTGATGCTACAGTCATCCGTAGCTGGGAGTCCAAGAGAGCACAATTGGCCTCGCTCTCTCTGGGTGGGTAGGATGGCCCCTCCCTCTCCCCCCATCACTCAACGCGCTGCTAGTCAGCACAGGCGTCTGTTAGCTGACGTAACAGATCTGGCGGTTGGCGCTCTCCTCCGAGCGCGTTCAGCTGTCCGATGACGTTGCGTGAGCAGCAGTTTGAAAAGAAGCGGTGGTGCTTCACAGGTCTCGGAGGAAGCCTGTGCTGCCTTCACCCTCCTAGCATTGATAGTATCGTGTGATTGGGGGAGTCCTAACTAGCAGGTGGAATTGGAAAGCAGTGTTTAGAACATTTTGTTTGACCTGTATTAAGTTGAAAACAGTACAAAAACACAATATTTCATGTTTTACCTTTAACTTCATTGTTGTTTGTAAATATGCAATTATTCCAAATGTTATACCTGCAATATGTTTCAAAAATTTGGGACAGAAGCATGTTTACCTCTGTGTTACATCAACTTTCCTTTTAAGAGCACTTAATAAACATTTGGAGACTGAAAATTGATACAGTTTTGCCGTTCATCTGTTATACAAGTCTTCAGCTGTACAACCTTATGGGGCCTTTTTGGGGCCATTTTGAGCTTAATAAGACACTTTTTCAATAGAGACAGTTCTGCCCTGCAAGCAGGTCAGTCTAGCACCTGTACTCTCTGTTTATAATGTTGATGTGCAGAATGTGGCTTGGTTTTGTCATGCTGAAACATCTCTGACATAAACGTTTGAGGATGCAGCAGTGAACAAGGTTTAATAGCAACAGATTTTCAAAGTACTCCCGAGCTCATGAGTTGATATCCATCACAGAAACATGCCAGTTTTTAATGCTGTGCTGTCTGAGGGGTTAAGGGTCCTGAGCATTCAGTTATGATTTTCAGCCTTTTTTTTCACTCAGAGACTTCTCCAATCTCTGATGATGTGACGTGCAGATTACCTGAATTTTTTGAGGATTTTATGTACCAAAGATGGGGATCTAGCTATGCTTGCATGTGCTCATGGGGAACATGGATTTCTTGCTGATGTATTGTTGGCAAAGTGGTGAACCTCTACTCATCCTGGCTTCTAAAGAACTAGACCTTTTCTGTATGTATAAGATGTTTTTTGAACATTTTGTAATGTTTCTAGTCTTAAACTGATCCTGTTCCAACTTTTTGGAAAATGCTGCTCGCATCAATGTTTAAGAATGAGCATATATTGATGAATAATTAAAAAAACTATTAATATAAATTAATATATACTAAAATACATATTAATATTAAAAAAACAATGAAGTTGATAAGGTAAAACATTACATATCTTGTCTGTGTACTGTTTCTGTTAAAATACAGATCAAAATAGGTTTATAAATCACTGCCCAACTTGTTTTGGAGTTGGATTTGTGTATTTCATATTCATAATTCCATTTTTGACATCTAAACACCCAGCTACATATAGAAGCTCCCCAACATATTGGTAGGAGAAAAATGGAGTCTTAGGAGCCTTAGTAATGAGGATCCCACTGATTTTGAGACAAGTGTGGGGAAGAAAGCTGTTTGGATTTAAGGATTAAAAATATATGGACATAACTTGTTTTAAGCATGAAAATGGCCAAGCACACAACACAGCCTTAGATACTTTTCAAACAAGATACAATCAACCAGCTCATTAACACCAAAGGCATAAATGCTGGACATCACCAGAATATTAAAGTTACTTAAATACTAGGCATTGTTGCTCCTGTGAGCAAAACAAAAGGTGAGGATTTTTTTTTGAGGATGTTTGTTTTTTTGTTTTTTCTGGGTTTTGGTCAACTAGCGAGCTAGTGACCTCCAGCATTTTACCTTATGAAGTGTTTGAACAACATGTAACAAATACGTCCTATATCCCTCCATCCAAAAGACTGAAAAATTGAGCTCATCCATAAATTTGTTACACCAATATAAAACTGCAGTTCGAGCACTTGTACTGACTTCTGCCATAGATCAACTAGTTGATAGCTTGCTAGAATTACATTATGGAGTTTTAGCAGTGACCATAGGGCATGGCAGCAGGAAAAAGAAAGACAGGAGGACAAAAATGCAAAACATAAATGCTCTTACTGGTTGAGACTACAATTGGGGTCAGAAAAAAATCTGTACAAATTTTCCATGATTTATTAGTTTAAAAGTACAGCAGTCTTCCATTGTGTCATTTTACAGCTCTTATCATATGTTTTGTCTCCAGACTTTCATTCTGCAGTATAACAGAGGAAGGATATGCTGCTCTGGCTTCATCTCTGAAATCAAACCCCTCATCACTCCTGATAGAGCTGGATCTCAGAGGGAATGATCCTGGAGAAACAGGAGTGAAGATGCTCACTGATCTACTAGAGGATCCAAACTGTAAACTGAAGACAACAAGGTATCTTTATGAGCATTTATGCTACAAATACCTTCAGTTGTTGACCAAGCTCGATAATAATATATGATGTACACTTGAAGTTGATCAGAATACTGAGTGGATTGGAAGAAATGCACTTTAAAAAAACTTTGAAAAAAAAAAAACAGTCAAATGTCCAGCAGCACAGGGTGCCAAACATTGTTTTTAAAAGAAATACCAAGAACATCATCTGAAAAATGCAGCAGAAACTGTTAAATTATAATTATTTCAGTACAATTACAGACAAAATCATCAATTTGTCTCTTTTACCCTATTTTCTCTGAATTTAGTCATAACCAGTTTATGACTGTAAATTATTAATCCTTATCTGTTTTTAATTGAAAAATCTGTGTGTAGATTTATTGCTATTGCCTGGATATGAGCACATGAAAGTAATCATAAAACAAAGGGATTTATAAATACAGCAATTTGCTGGAGTAGTAGTTAAGTTGCCAAACAAAGTAACAAATAAAAACAAAACAAAACAAAAAATTAAAAAAACAGACAGTGGTAAGGAGTCATAAGTTTTCAAACATTTAATGTAATGTAAATATGTCAGTTGATACTCAGATTTGATAGAGTCCATAGTATGTTTTAATAGAATGCAGAACATTATCCAAGTGTTTAATACATGCAGTAACTGTAAAATTTCAAAATTTTACATATATACACATTTAAACTGTGTACTTTATTCACTTTTATTTATTTACTTATTAGCATCTGATTTAGCGTCATTGAAAGTTTTAAAACACAATGCACTGTTTTGCTGTTACAATGAAACATGAAGAAATAACAAAGAACATCTATCAAAAAATTCTAGAACATATCAGTATCAAAATTAAAATTAAAATGTAATATGTAAAAAGGCAATGTATCTGAATGTTTGCATATGAATTTACCACTCATTAATGCAATGTTGACCTCAATATTAAAATTCAAAATCAATACTGTGATTTTATTTGCCATTTAGTATACTAGCATAGACATTTAATTTACACAAAGAGAAGTACATATTCATACTTAATGTGATTATGCAAAAATGGTGTGAAAATGACAATTAAAATGTAATTTATCTTATATGCGTTTTCACTCTCTAATAATGCATTCAAATTGAATTATCACAGAGAACACCGAGCTAGAAAGAAGACAAAATTCAAGTGTAACTGAGAAACAGCGCCTCTACTATTTGCAATTACATATTCACACCTACTGCACTCATTCTGTGTCAAAATGCCTTTGAAACTGCATTTGATCTGACTGCATTTTCATTTTCATGGTCTTCTCCATGGTGGCCGACAAAATTGGATGTAAATAAGGTATACACTGAGCTTTGAACCTCAGAAGCTTTAAACATATATATAATTCATTAAACTGACAAGACAGTGTTGTGGAATGGTTTTGTTTGCAGCCAAACTCCATGTGTGTAAGATTTGGTTTGATGTCACTTAATATCCACTTTTTGATCTTAGAAATTCAACTAATAACTGTATTTTCACAAACTGTTACATATTTTTACACAAATGTTATTATACTAATAACAAGAACAAAGCTTTTAAATCTACAATCTACAAAGAAAATAAACATAAAATTAGATATAAAAGTTGTATAATACTAACAGTGAGTTGTAAGGTTGTGAGTTGATGTGGGCCCAGAACATTAACATTCCACGAGAGGTTACACTTTACTATTGAATTCTAAAACCTGAAAATCTAATATAAAAACACAACAAATTTAGCTTAAAATACAGTTACTGCAGAAGCTTAAGCAATGGCATGAATCAGGTCATTCCAATTCAAAAGAAAAACATTTAATTGTATACATAAATGGAAAAGCAAGCAGCAAAAAACTCCAGTTAACTACAAAATTGACATTTAACACTGGTGTAAATGGAGGGCCATTTCTGTATCTGTATATAATTATATGAGCAGAAATTCCTCTACTGAGTATCAGGTGAGAAGAGAAACAAGGAAACGAAAGAAGGTTGGAGTTCCCTAACCAACAGCATGATTGCTTTCTAGACTGATGATTGTATTGGTACAGGGAAAAAGTAGGCATGAACCCCTATCATAAACTAAATAACAACAATAATGTGAGCGAACACCAACATAAGCAATATTACTGTTAGTAACCATTGGCCATGGTTTGTCTTTGTGGTTAGGCTATCATTTCAAGCATTCTAATCACATCTTATTTTAATAAATCAAGGTCATAGTGTTAGCAAAAGCTTCTTATTGGTAATTGTATTCTGTTAAATAACTGATCAGTGCCTCCAGTGCTGGGGCACTTGAGCATGTAATCTCTTGGCAGCAGGGAGAATGACGTCTAGAGCAAACACAAAATGTGAATCTCAGCACTGGAAGGTAAACAGTGGAACGGAGGCAGATCCTTCTTTAATAATGAAGATGAATTAGTAAATGTATGAAAGATGAAACCAATCCCATGCACTACTTATTTGGATTCTAATGGACACATGAGACATCACTTTTTAACAAACTACCATATGAAATCTACCATTAGTAGGACTTTAACAGAGCATTACAGCTGTGGCTCTACTTGTGCATCTATACATTTCGGTGCCAAAAATGGGACTTAACTTACATGGATTTTAACCTTAAGTGATATGAAAAAACATAACTCAATGTCATTAGCTGAAAATTTTCAGTAATTGAAATGTTATGTGATGTTGTTACATTAAATATTACGGTACAGGACTCATAAACCTTTTTGCCTTGCAATGTTTTCATTTTTTGACAATTTTTGACAAATACAGCACTGTTTATTTATTGTGACCTAAGCATAATATAAAAAATACTACTAGTCAACTAGAAGCTTAAGCATAAAATCATGGTCAAAACTATATATAATAAATAATCATCACTAACCTTACATTTACAGCAACTACACTGGTATTTTTATGAAATGCATAAGTGATGTTAACTGTATGGCAGATGGCATGTAAATATACATTTTTTTTATAGTGCAGTCAATGGAAAATGTCGTTACATTGTTAGATATACAATTTTTTCTCTACAGACTCTTGAACAGTTCTGCTGCAGAGGAAGCCTGTGATTCTCTGACTAAAGTTCTAGGAATAAACCCCTTACTGCTAAGAGAGCTGGATCTGAGTGGGAAAATAAAAGGAGATTCAGACCTAAAGAAACTCTCTGACCTACTGGAAGATTCACACTGCAGAACTCAGAAACTGAAGTATGTAATGTGATTTATTATTAACAATTTAATTCTAAGTAATATTTTATAACAATGCTTATTATCTATTTGGTAATATAAAATGCTATTTATACCTTATTTTACATTCTTGAGCAAACAAGGCAAAAATACCTTCATAAGTCACATACTACCATCTTTTCTCCACCATCTCTCTCTGTCTGCAGGCTCAATAAGAGCAGTATTACAGAGGAAGGTTGTGCTGCTCTATCATCAGCTCTTTGTTCAAATCCTTTACACTTGATAGAGCTGGATCTGAGTGAGAATAAACTAGGATGCTCTGGAGTGAAGAAGATCTGTTCTCTACTGAACAATCAGTGCTGTAAACTACAGAAACTAGGGTGAGTTTTACACTTTAAATAATAAGGAACATTTTAAAACATAAATACATCTGTAATAATTTCTGGTGTCCACAAATGTGGTTGCAAATTTCTTACTGCCATGTGAAAGCACATAGAAGTGCAGAATCTCACTGATTTAATGGACATTGCTCAAAAAAAAAAATCATGCACAGTTTTTTTTTTTTTTTAGGTTTTATTCCTTTAAATGTATAACAAACTTCTACTGTGCTGTTTTAGAGCAGTGATCATATGCTTTCTCTCCAGACTTTCATTCTGCAGTATAACAGAGGAAGGATATACTGATCTGGCTTCAGCTCTAAAATCAAATCCCTCATCTGACCTGATAGAGCTGGAACTCAGAGGGAACAATCCTGGAGATACAGGAGTGAAGACGCTTTCTGATGTACTAAATGATCAACAATGTAAACTGAAAAAACTTACGTAAGAAATTATTCAACTATTTATTTACTACTACGTTTGCAATGTATCATATTGTAAATTGTATTGTCATTGTCAATGACTGTGAGTGAAGTAGTTGCTGCCATTAAGGACATTTATGAAAATGTAACAAGATAGTAAATGCACAAGGTGTTTGTCTATCTTACAAAACCAGGACTGCCCTGCACATTGGAGAGTTTTAAGTCCACAGACCTTTTGGAAGTATTGTTTTTTAATGTTTCTGTTGATTTCATGAGGCACAGCTTCCAGGAGTTTTTGATGCTGTGACTCCTAGCTACATGGCAGATTTACAGTCAGTTTTCCACAGTGGTTACAGTAATTAATTAAATGTAATTCGTTACTGCGCTTAAGTAGTTTTTTCGTGTATCTGTACTTTACTGAAGTATTTCCATTTTGGGCGACTTTTTACTTTCACTTCACTACATTTCAAAGTCAAAGACTATCTTTTTACTCCACTACATTATGCAAAATCTGTTGTTCCTTTTGGTCTATGTGTGTATAAAAACGTAACATGTCAAAACAAAAGAAGCGTGAAGCAAGAACACCAATCAGGACACAGCGCACACTTTGTTTTGAGCTTGTTTTGACCTGTTGGACATACCAACCCAGTGCAAACATACAGTTCAACATCAGTGCAGCAGCATAACATTTTGGGAGTGTCTATTCAACATAAATGATGAACTAACCAAACTTTTTGTAAATAGACCACAATATAGAAATATGTACACATACGCAGTTGTGACTGGCATGTGTATTTTCTTTGAATTTATACAAACACTATTTCATTTTATAGTAAATTTATTTTGGCTTGTTCATGTGTATGAACAGAGACCTACAGATTCAATATAGTAAAGGAAAACTCATTTGTGAACCTTTAAAGCAGGTTTTTATTCAACTTAAACTTGTAACTAAGTTGCAAATAAATATTAAACTGAAACTTTGCTTGTTTGCAAAAGGTCTTTTAGTAATTTTACTTTCGATTCTCAAGTACATTTGAAGGCAAATACTACTTTTACTCAAGTGGAGGTCTAAAGGGAGGACTTCTACTTTTACTGGAGTAATATTTTACCTTGGGTATCTTTACTTTAACTCAAGTACAGAATTTGTGTACTTTGTCCACCACTGGTTTTCCAGACAGTGAAATGTTAGCTCTTGAACCTCTTGAAGACTTCCTTTCATTGTTTTGTTTGTTTGTTTTTTTTTTCTGAGATTTTGTCTGTAATAAAAAGGTATAGCCCATTAGTTGTGGCCTTCTGACTGCATTGCATTTTTAAGCAAGCATAAAATTAACCAAATTGTTTCAGCCTCTTCACAGTCAGTGGTGATTTGGTACTATTGGCTTTGTTTTATAATCCACATACTGTGAAAGAGATTTCTAAAAATGATGTGAGAGGTTTTCTTTCTCTACAGGCTTCTGAACACTCCTGATGCAGAGGAAACCTGTGATTCTCTGACTAAAGCTCTAGGAATAAACCCCTTACTGCTGACAGAGCTGGATCTGAGTGGGAAAATACAAGGAGATTCAAAACTACAGCAGCTGTGTGCTTTGCTGGAAGATTCACACTGTATAATAAAGGAGCTTAGGTTAGTATTACTTACTCTAATAATTTTGTAAATCATAATTAACAAAAATGTCATGTGATTGTGGTGAGCTTTGAGGTTAGCATTAAGTATTACAATAATGTCCAAGTTGTGTTCCTCAGAAGAAAAAAAAATTGAATTAATGTAAACAGTCATGAAGAATGATTGAAAGACTACCTGAAGTTATGAATAAGTATTAAACAGAAAATATCTTACTAATCAGTGCTGAATTTGTAACTGAACTAGAAATCAGAGTGCTTCAGACCACCACAAAGCACATTTCTAATCTCATGACAGTTTATATTGTTAAACATCACTGGATGCAGGTAAAAAAAACAACATTCACATATAAAATAACAAAAATATATTTAATCTATTAGACATTTTGGACATAATACGGCAGTTACTTTGTCATAGTTTCACTGTTATTGATCAAACATTTTTTGGAATAAAATTGTCATGAATAAGATAAAGACCTGCACCACCCATTCAGTATATTTCCTTTATGGCTTTAGGAGAAAATCACAAAGCCCCCAAATAATACTACAATTATATTTTTGTGGAATGATTTTCATTAGAAAAAAATAATCAAATATTTTAAGTATTATCTGCAGAATTACATTCACAACTCATGTTTTCTTTTAGGCTCAGTAAGTGTAATCTAACCCTGGAAAGCTGTGCAGCTCTAGCCAGCATTCTCAAGTTGGACTCCTCCAGTGTGAGAAAGATGGACCTCAGCAACAACAGTCTTCAGGATTCAGGAATGCAGCACCTCACTGGTGTACTAAGTAATCCTAACTGTAAACTGGAGATTATGATGTAAGCTCGCCTCACTTAGAGCATCATTTGTGCATATTTGAAAAACTAAGTAAATGTGGGATTTTGGTGATACAAAGAGTGGTTTTTGTTATCTTGTATTTTGTTTTCTTGTATGTAATTGATTTATAGATTTATGCTATTTCATTTATTAAACATTAGACACTTTAGACAATTATATGCTTCCAACTTTGTGGGGACAGTTTGGGGAAGAGCCTTTCCTATTACAGATGGAATGGACAAATATTCCCACAGACACACTCCAAAATCTTGTGGAAAGCTTCCCAGAGTGGAGGCTCTTATAGCTGCAAAAGGGGGCCAACTCCATATTACTGAACACGGTTTTAAAATGGGATGTCCAACAAGCTCACATGGGTGTGATGGTCAGGTGTCTACATATTATTGGCCATATAGTTTGGAAATTCACATGATATTTGAAAAAAATGAGGAGATGAAAATGTATGCAGTCCATATGATATATGCACTGTATTCTTCTGCATTCTAATAATGAAGAGGCCCAAACTACACATAACCTATCAATTCTGTTTTTTTCATGTCTCTGCAGACTGAGTAACAGTAGTATAAGAGAAGAAGGCTGTGGTGGTCTGGCCTCAGCACTGACATCAAACCCAGAACACTTGATGGAGCTGGATCTGAGTGACAATAAAATAGGAAATTCAGGAGTGAAGCAGCTCTCTGGTCTACTAATGAACTCAACCTGCATGCTACAAAAACTCAAGTGAGTCACTTCCCTGAGTTGTTATAGCTGTGGTACTGCTTTGATTTTGTCTGAAATCTTATTATTACAATTAACCATATGAATTAACCTCTTCAGTGACAGAAGAATACTTGAAATATTCTCAAGCTAATTAACTATTATTGTATTACTTTTTTTTCAGTGACAATAACAAATGAATAAATAATACTTCAGTAGCTCTGATGATACATGCATGATAACTTTTATGTAATTTCTGAATATCAATGACAGACTACAACTCGGGGGATGGGGGCAATTAACAACATTGTGTGATTATATGATTGTAATTTAATTCTCAGTTTTTACTCCCAGTTTAAAACACCACAAACATCTATTATACTGTTTTAGTACAGTTAACATATGTTCTCTCTCCAGTCTTTCATTCTGCAGTGTAACAGAGGAAGGATATGCTGCTCTGACTTCAGCTCTAAAATCAAACCCCTCATCACACCTGATAGAGCTGGATCTCAGAGGGAATGATCCTGGAGATACAGGAGTGAAGGAGCTCACTGATCTACTAGAGGATCCAAACTGTAAACTCAAGACACTGAGGTGAATTGTTTTTAGGCAATAATATATACTTCATTTAGGTGTTTTAAGATTAGTTTTTACACTGCAGCATCAATTATATAGGTACAACAATGTTGGGTTTGTTTCCTCACATGTTTGGTGAATTTAGCTTTTGATGTGTTCTGTATGTTAATCAGATCATCACGTCTTTGTCCAAACAAAAAATGGTCCTCAGTTTAAATCAAGCTATGCATGGCATTTACCTAGAAAGGTGTCCAGGCCTGAAAATAAACCTAATACTGTACCATGGTGTTGTAAATGTGAAATAGTGCTGTATATTCTGTATGTAGTTTAATAATACCTTTATTAACATTTATTTATTTATACCTAACTTTTTTTTAATTCATTGTACATGATATCACAGTTGTAAATGAGAAGTAATTTAATATTTCCAGGTTGTTGAAAAGTTCTGCTGCAGAGGAAGTCTGTGATTCTCTGACTAAAGCTCTAGGAAGAAACCCTTTACTGCTGAGAGAGCTGGATCTGAGTGGGAAAATACAAGGAGTTTCAGAAATTAAGATCTCAGACCTACTGAAGGATTCACACTGCAGAATTCAGATACTGAAGTTAGTGTTTTTGCTAATTTATTGACTTTCTTGTATTTTTTTAATCACAATTTCTGTATTAAATAAAAATGCAGCAAAAGAAATGACATACTGAAATACTAAAAAAAATAGTTAATTAAAAATGAAATACAATAAAAGTAATTAAAGTTGGTTCAATGTCAAAAGAACTTACGTTGTTTCTTAAAATGAGTGATAGAGGCATGAATGTGAAGGCGAGCTCAAGCCCAAATTAAAATTTTACATTTTCTTCAGCTGTATTCAAGTATGTTCATGTCTCCCTCAGTATTTTTCTGTATAATAAATGCATTTTATGGCAGTTATTTGCTGATATTTGAGAGGGTTAATGATGTGATTAACAGCTGCGACTGAAAGTGTAACATTGTGGAAATGCAGACACTTCCTGTTGCTTCTGAAGCTCGATAGGGCGGAACAAACATTAGCATTATTGTAGCACTGTTAATCAGATTTACAGTGACCTACAAAATAAGGTAATTATCTGCATTAAACATATAATGATATATTTATAGTATATATTACCTTTTTAAGACTTCATTTGTCACATCCATAAAGATGAACAATGTAAAATTCAGACACCATACACACTCTTTATATAAAGTGTCCCTAACTTAACTCACATATTAAAAAAAGATGGTCCTTCAAAAAGTTTTTGTTAAGGCAATAGTTCTTTAAGGAAATATGAGTTTAATATAGAAAGATTTCATGGTTACATGTTTCTTTTCAAGGTTTCCTGTCAAGCTTGATATTGTTACAATAGCAGAACCTTTTTATGGTGCTATATAGAGGCATTTTCAAGAAGGTTCTATAAAGAACCATATGCAACACATTCTCTATCAATCTGAGTAACCATTTCAACGTACAAAAAAGATTTAAGCATGAAATTCTATGTAGAGTTCTATGTAGAGCTCAAGGCTTTCAACTGAATCTAAATAAACTTAAGAAGCATCTTTTTTGAGTGTGTGGGACACGCTGCAGCTCCCATCTCTGTGCATACTGTGTGCATTTACTGTGCAAGTGTGAATTAACTAGCTTTTTTTCAATTCGGCACACTTAAGGCTTTATAGTGTTACAATGGGATTCAATGCTGATGTAATTTCTATAGGTATTTACAGTCACTGAGTTTGTTGTCTGCCAAATATTGTATGCACTAAGACATTAAAGCATCTTTTTCTCTCTTTAAGAAATAATGAAATAAATGTAAACAGTGTAAATGAAGAAAATTAGTCAAAAGAAATATGAAAAGAACTACTCTCTCTGTCTCTCTCTCTCTGTGTCTACCTCTCTATCTCTCTCTCTCTTTCTGCAGGCTGGATAACTGCAGTATTACAGATGAAGGCTGTGCTGCTCTGGCTTCAGCTTTCAAAACAAATCCATCACATCTGAGAGAGCTGGATCTGAGAGGGAATAAAGTAGGAAACTCTGGAGTGAAGCACCTCTCTGAATTATTAAAGCATTCAAAGAGCACTCTGGAAAAACTACAGTAAGTGAAGTCTTCCCTGATATGATGGCTTACCTGGCCATCATATCATTTTTTGACATGGCCATCTCAATACCTTTGACCTAAACCTCACTGAGAACCTGTGTGGTGAACTGAAGAGGAGAGTCCAATATAGAGGAGCTAGAACCAGTGTGGTTGGTATAGCATAGCGGGTAACATCTCTGCCTTCCATGCTGTAGGCTGGGGTTCAATGCCCACCTGGGCAAACACCCTACACTATACCAGTAAGAGTCCTTGGGGAAGATTACTAACACTACCTTCACCTACCTGTGTAAAGATCAAATTGTAAGCCTCTCTGGATAAGAGTGTCTGCCAAATGCCATAAATGTAAATGTAGAACCCTGGAGGAACCTGAGAAGTTCTGTACTGAGGAGTGCACTTGGATTCTGCAATCTAATCAAGCATTATAGGAAAAGTATTTTCTGTGTGAGATTGAGCTAATCAGCCAAAAAGACATTTCTCATGACCTTTACCCACCTTTAATAAGAATGCATACAATTATGGATTTATATACATAGTCTTAGTTTTTACTTACTTTATTAAATTGTTTTATTTATTTTGTTTATATTATGGAATAAATGCACACTTTTATTGTTTTTAAGTAAATGAATGAAGGTAATATTTTCTCCCTGGGCAGATTAATATTTAAAAATATGAACAGTACTTCCATGTACAGGCTAAACAAAAAAGCACAACACATAATGAAAACATTACAGATCGCAAACGCATAAAGACGCAAAATAAGCATATGCAAGGATCATCAAGCAGGCACATCATATGATGTTATGTACTTCCTGTTCTGTCAAGCACCACATTACAAAACACTGACCCAACAGGCTTTGAGATTTACCAGCTTGCCAAGTTTTACTGAGGAGACACCGACTAGGGTAGTGAGAGCTTCATTGTAGGTTCTCATAAATAATACCGCAGTAGTTCTGATCATGTAGGTGTTAAAACTTTTATGTAATGTCTGAATAACAATGTCAGGGTTACTGTAGATAATGGCGGGGGGGGCAATTCACAACATTCTATAAAGTTCTCATTTCTTATTATATTATTAATATATATTTCATATTTTATATAGTGTTATTATTATTATTTTATATATTATTAAAATATTTCAGTTTGTGTTTTTACTCCCATTTGAAAGCGCCACACATTCCCATTGTACTGTTTTAGTACAGTTAACATATGTTTTCTCTCCAGTCTTTCATTTAGCAGTGTAACAGAGGAAGGATATACTGCTCTGGCTTCAGCTCTCAAATCAAATGCCTCATCACACCTGATAGAGCTGGATCTCAGAGGGAACAATCCTGGAGCTACAGGAGTGAAGAAGCTCACTGATCAATTAGAAGATCCAAACTGTAAACTCAAGACACTGAGGTGAATTATTTTAATATCATGACCATGTACATGAGTTCTATTACAATAGATTTGCTATTATTTTATTCTCTGACTTTGCAGCATCCTTTTAATAGCCATGGAACATGTGATCATATTACTTGAAAAATTGAATATCATATTTCCTTGGAAATTATCTGAACATTACAATAAAAGAATAAGGTGATAATCATCATCGCCCCATCTCCCCCTGTGACCCAGAAGCGGCTTAGAAAATGTGTGTGTGTGTGTGTGTGTGTGTGTGTATATGTGTCTGTGTGTGTGTGTGTTCATTATCATTTATCTGCAGACTGTTGAACAGTTCTACTGCTGAGGAAGCCTGTGATTCTCTGACTAAAGTTCTAGGAATAAACCCCTTATTGCTGAGAGAGTTGGATCTGAGTGGGAAAATAAAAGGAGATTCAGACCTAAAGAAACTCTCTGCTCTACTGGAGGATTCACACTGCAGAACTCAAAAAATAAAGTCAGGCATTTTTTAATTAATTTTGTCAACATGCAATCTTTAAAATTAGCTTCGTGACAGATTATAACTATAAAATGTACAATTTCACTGCACTGTAAATTTATGAAATGGTTATTATATAGTTATTATAGTTTAATTTATGAATACAAAACCAAATTGTGCGCAGATTTATTTAATGCAAAGATTAAAAAATAAATAAATAAAGATTCCTCTCTGTCTGCAGGCTGAATAAGAGCAGTATTACAGAGGAAGGCTGTGCTGCTCTATCATCAGCTCTTTGTTCAAATCCTTCACACCTAATAGAGCTGGATCTTAATCAGAATCAACTAGGAACCTCCGGAGTGAATAAAATCTGTTCTCTATTAAAGAATTCAAACTGCAAACTTGAAAAACTAAAGTTAGTAATAAGTCTTTAATAAGTTTTAATATGGATCAAACTGAATCCTTGAATTTAAAGTTTTGTTTTTTAATTCAATTTTTTTTTCAGTCTTTCATTCTGCAGTGTAACAGAGGAAGGATATGCTGCTCTGGCTTCAGCACTGAGATCAAACTCCTCATCACACCTGATAGAGCTGGATCTCAGAGGGAACGATCCTGGAGATACAGGAGTGAAAAACCTCACTGATCTACTAGATGATGCAAACTGTAAACTGAAGACACTAAGGTAAAAGTTTTGGGATATTTTCCACTGTTGCCCAGAACTGAAACCAAAATCAGGACCAACTACTTAGCCACTGATCTATACTGTGACTCACTTTAAACTGGGCTTATATTTACCTACACTGCTGTAAATAAATGTGTAAAAACACACCGTTTCTGTGATTAGCAGTTTAAAATTTAATAAAGGTGAATGTGTGTTTTTCTCTCTCTGCAGGTTGTTGAACAGTTCTGCTGCAGAGGAAGTCTGTGTTTCTCTGACTAAAGTTCTAGGAATAAACCCCTTACTGCTGACAGAGCTGGATCTGAGTGGGAAAGTACAAGAAGATTCAGAACTGAAGAAGATCTCTGATCTACTGGAGGATTCACACTGCAGAGCTCAGAAACTGAAGTATGTGGTTAATTGTATTTGGATTGCAATATGTTTTCAAAAATAGTTATGAAAAATAAGTATTGTGTGGGTATTTTGTCACATGTAGGTTAAATAATAATTTTAATTAATTTCCTCTTTTTGTTTGCATACATTTATAGAAGATATCACAGCTATATCAAGACAGTCTAAATTGTTATTATTGTTTTTAACTTCCACTCCAGCAATCTGTGTGAGTTGAAGTTTCTTGAAATTAACTTTTCTCCACCTTTCCTCTCTGTTTTCAGAATAAATAAGAGCAGCATTACAGAGGAAGGCTGTGCTGCTCTGTCATCAGCTCTTTGTTCAAAACCTTCACACCTGATAGAGCTGGATCTGAGTGACAATAAACTAGGAAACTCTGGAGTGAAGCAGATCTGTTCTCTGCTGAACAATCAGTGCTGTAAACTGCAGAAACTGAAGTGAGTTCTAGCTCTTTCACAAAAAAAAATAAATAAATACATGAAGGCTTTTGTAGTGATGGGGTTAACATT
The DNA here is from genome assembly GCF_904425465.1 of Colossoma macropomum. Lineage (NCBI taxonomy): Eukaryota > Metazoa > Chordata > Actinopteri > Characiformes > Serrasalmidae > Colossoma > Colossoma macropomum. Next base: position 95,562 of record NW_023496052.1, read on the forward strand.
GAGCTGAGCGTTAAAGCATGGGTTTTGATCCATGAACTTTCATCATGATGTTTTATTAATGCCTATGTTTTCTCTCCAGTCTTTCATTCTGCAGCATAACAGAGGAAGGGTATGCTGCTCTGGCTTCAGTTCTGAAATCAAACCTTTCATCACACCTGATAGAGTTGGATCTCAGAGGGAATGATCCTGGAGAAACAGGAGTGAAGGCGCTCACAGACATATTTGTGGATTTAATGAAAACAGTGAGGTAAGATACAATGAAGCAGTTGTCACTTGGCCATTTGAAATATTTAATGAATGATTAAGTGTACGGGATAATTAACCCAATTTGGATACTAGTTGGAATCCAAATATATACACACAGTAATTAATTACAATGGAGACAATGGGAAAGGGCGACTGGCCAATTACACTAACATTGTGGTGCAGCAGATTCCTAGTGTTTCCTATTATACCATTATTAATGTGGCTGTGTTTTTCTTCTATTTACAGACTATTGAAAAGAAGTGATGCAGTGGAAGCCTATAGATTCCTTAATGAGATTCTGGGTAAAAACCCCTTATTGCAGAGAGAGTTAGATCTGAGCAAGACTGAACTAAAAGAAGTCAAAATGCAGCAGCTGTGTGCTCTACTGGAGGATCCACACTACAGACTGGAGAAACTTACGTGAGCAATTGTTTTCACTAAATTTTCATTCATTTAGATTGATTTTCTACCTGCAGACTGGCCTTATATTGAATTATGTAACAATAGTTGTTCCCCAATGGAAATTCTGCTGAGACTGGAATTAAGGACCGATTATTATTTAAAATTTTACATTTCCCTTGTGAAAAAAGTATATTAAAAGTAGTGTTGACAAAGTTATATACTGAAGTAATGTTGTTTTGGGACCAGTGATATTTACTAAATCACTACTACTGTGTATTTGATAAATATTTAAGTCATGTTTTGTCTATACTAGTTATACTAGTTGTGTTATTTTTGCCACTCTTATGGCATTTTTTAAGTATACTAGTACGTGCTGCCAAATTGAACTCTAAAAATACATTTAAACTGTGCTAAATGTTTTTAATATTAACTGTGTGCTCTTTACTCACATAATTAGTATATAAAGTTATATAATCCCAGTATAAAATTAGTATATTTACAAATTCAGTCAAGTATTTTTTGCTGAATCCTTCTTGTTCTCTTCCAATACTGCTTCAGTATACTAAAGTATGTACTTTTCTAAGGTGTACTCAAATACATGTTTGTAATACCATGTCATGTATCTCGAATATATAAGTATTTTACCTGTAGTACACAGCAACATTATTTGCAGTTTTAGATAGATGACCTTCCAACACAACTTACGTGCACTGGAAAATATGGTTCAAGTGTACAGCCACTGTATTTAAGTGACAATTTATTTTATATTTTGTAGTCTGTAATACATGATGGTCAAATGGTTCTAGTCTATAATTACAGTCCTTAATGTATTAACAGTAGCACAATTACTGTATCAACAACACGTAAATATTTTTAAAAACTTGCAAGTAATGCACTTATTATTTATGTAATACTCTAACATTTTAAGTTGGTGTGATGCCTTAGTGTCTTTGGCACAGTTGTTTCTGGTGCCATGCTGGACAGTCATGTGGTAGTCTGTGTTTTATGAGGTGTCTTTTTCTACAAAGGACAGTCCTGCAAAATCTGCATGACTGCTAGGCCACTAATTAAAAATTAGAATCACAGGGTGGAAAAGACCTACATAGCAAGAAGTAAATATACCGCAAAAATGTTCACACTACAGGATGGTTGTCTCCAATATTACACACAGGAGCCAAGTGTTCAAGTCACTATATCACATACCAAATACTTAACTAGTTCATAGAACTACTATGCCATCAAAATTTTAATTTCTTTTTGGAAATCATGAACACTGTGTCCTTCGGGCTAAAGACCATTCAGCTTGTTATCAGTGCACAGTTCAAAAGCCAGTATGCATGATGGTATAGGGTTGCATTAGTGCACATGGCATGGATGACATGCACATCTGTGAAGGTACCATTAATGCTAAACGATGTATACATGTTTTGGCAACATATGCTGTCATGCAGACGACGTCTTTTTCAGGGAAAGCCTTGATTACTTCAGCAAGACAATGTCAAACCACATTCTGCATGTATTACAACAGCGTGGCTCTGTTCTGGCACTAAACTGACCTGCCTGCGGTCCAGACCTGTCACCCCTGAAAACATTTGGCACATTCCAAAATGAAAAATACAAAAAAGGAGACCCCGAACTGTTGAGCAGTTGAAATCCTTTGTTACAGAAAAATGGGGAAACATTTCAGTTTCTAAACTACAGCAGTGTCTCCTCAGTTGCCAAATGCTTACAGAGTGTTGTTAAAAGAAGAGGTTATGAAACACAGTGGTAAACATGCCCCTGTCCCAACTTTTTTGGAGTGTATTGTTGCCATCAAATTCAAAATATGCATATATTTTTTTTCAAAAGCGGTACAATTTCAAATTCAGTTTCAATATATTGTCTTTGTACTATTCAATTCAATTAAATATAGGGTTTAAATGATTTGCACATCATTGAATTTTGTTTTTATTTACATTCTGCACAGCGTCCCATTTTTTTTGGAAATGGGCTTGTAATTTTCTTTATGATGAATGCATTTTATAGAAGTTATTGATGATATTTGAAGAGGTGTGGTTAATAAGGTGATTGACAGGTAATATACTTCTCAAACCTGATAATGGAAATTAGCATTATTGTAGCACTGGTACTCAGAAAAACAATGGCTACTATATTTTATTATCATATTATTTCACCAATTATGTTACACATACAAGGAATTTTTGTTGGTGATGCACAATGTATGATATGTAACTTACTGAACAGATAAGCGAACAGACTGTTATGAAGTATTTAACTGAGCAACAAATAACATAAAAACAGGTCTAAGAACACTATTATCCACAGAATATTACAGGGTGATATGAACCTGTGTAAAAATGAACATCTGTACAGTTGTGTAAATAAGCATCATGTTACAGAGGAGTTACAATAATACAGTACCCTTACTGTATTACAGTAACTCCTAGTAGCACAATTACTGTATCAACAACACGTAAATATTTTTAAAAACTTACAAGTAATGCACTTATTATATATGTAATACTCTAACATTTTAAGTGGGTGTGATGCCTTAGTGTCTTTGGCACAGTTGTTTGTTGATTTCAGTTTAAGTTTAAACTGTGCTGGTGTTCAGGATGAGAGGGGTCAGCTGTAATTTTGCTGGCACGCTTTTTCAGTCCGGTGTTGTAGATGTCCTGAAGCATTTTCAGGCTACATCTAATGATCTTCTGCACTATCCTGATGCTTATGGATGCTGTGAGGATGGGCACTACTTTGTTGTAGTGACTGAAGAGAGAGCACACAACTTTTCGGTGTGGCACCACCATGGTGGTGTCATCCAAAAACTTCAGGATTTTCACAGCTGCTTTTTAGGAGACACAGTCTTGGGTGTAGAGGCTAAGGAGAAGGGATGAGAGTACACAATTAAGTGGGACTCCAGTATTGAGGGTCTGACATTTTTTTCCAAACCATATTTGCTGTCTCTTGTTTGTCAGGGAGTGATCCACCAGCACCACCATCTGGTACAGACAGCTGGGACATTTTGGCCTGCAGCAGCTCTGTCACTATGGTGTTGAAAGCTGAGCTGGTGTCCACAAACAGAGCTCTAGCATAGGTTCCAGGACTGTCAATATGCTGCACCATGAAGTGCTAAATTTGTACTAGTCACAGCAGTGCTTAAGGGTGGATAGAGAGATTAATCTGGCCCTGGAGCTTTTCTCACCTTTCGTCTCAGTAGAACCCGTTCAGGTCATTGGTGAGCTGGTGGTCATTCAGGAGAATGGAAGTGGACTTTTTGCACCTAAGAGTTGTTGATCTCTTGGATGCCTTTGCAAACTTTGTTATCTGCCTAAGATATCAGCACTGAGAAATTAATACATTAATGTCTCTAACTAAAATATAATTGAAGTAGATGTAAACTATATAAATGAAGAAAATTAGTCAAAAGAAACATGAAGGAAACCTCTCTCTCTCTCTCTCCCGATTTGTGCTTGCTCTCAATTACCTATTTCTCTGTTCTGTCTTTCTCTTTCTCTCTCTTTCTCTCTCTCTCTCCATTTGTGCTTGCTCTCTATTTCCTATTTCTCTGTTCTGTCTCTCTCTCTCTCTCTCTCTCTCTCTCTCGCTCTCTCTCTCTCTCTCTACAGGCTGAGTAACTGCAGTATTACAGATGAAGGCTGTGCTGCTCTGGCTTCAGCTTTCAGAACAAATCCATCACACCTGAGAGAGCTGGAACTGAGTGGGAATAAAGTAGGAAACTCTGGAGTGAAACAGATCTCTGAATTATTAAAGCATTCACAGAGCATTCTGGAAAAACTACAGTAAGTGAAGTCTTCCCTTATCTTCATCAGTTTCTGACCACAGAAGAGCTGTTGACCAGATATCATTTGGGTATGATTCTCAGCACAGTAGAGACGCTGACATTATAGAGGAATGTTAGTGTGTGTAGTGCTCGTTCTGTTGGATATAATGAATGTATGTAACAAACGTATAGACATTATGTCTCGTATTTTTATCAAGGATCCCAATAATTATGGAGCCATATTGCTATTCTTATTTTTACTTACTTGAGTATGAGAAAAACACACTAATCTGCTTCATTATTTTATGATGGAAAAGTGTAATCTTCATCTGCCTTCCAAAGATTGTTTTTTAAATTTATGACTATATGTGAACATATAGAGGCAAAGCAAAAATGCACAAGACAGTAAGAAATGATTAAGGAGCACCTGTACCTTGTGCACTGTTCTGTGAAGCACCACACTACAACCCAGCAGACTTTGAGCTTTACCACCACTGGAAGACACTAGTGGAAGACTAGTGTAGAGAGAGCTTCACTATTGGTTCTCAAAAATAATACTGCAGTAGCGCTGAAGTATGAGTTTTAGCTATGTAATGTGTATATCAGTGAGTTCACTTCAAGATGAGGAAGGCAATTCACATTCTATTAAGTTGTTATTTCTTATTGTATGATTGTAATTTCAATCTTCGTTTTTATCCCATAAAGCAACAAACTTCCATTATGATGTTTTAGTACATTTAATATATGTTCTCTCTCCAGTCTTTCATTCTGCAGTATAACAGAGGAGGGATATGCTGATCTGGCTTCTGCTCTGAAATCAAACCCCTCATCACACCTGATAGAGCTGGATCTCAGAGGGAACGATCCTGGAGATACAGGAGTGAAGAAGCTCATTGGTTTACAAAAGCATCCAAACTGTAACCTGAGAACAATTAGGTGAATTATTTTAATATCATGACCTGGGTGCACATGAGTTCTACAAATTTGCTTATTAGTCTATTTTCTCACTTTAATATCCTACTCTTTTTTCCACTATTGTTTCTGTTACTACTAAAGGATAAAGATAATAAAAAGCCATTTTAGTCTTGAGATGTTTGTTACTATATGTATTAATTATCGGCAATAATTTGTATTAATTTGAATTTGTGATATAATGTGCAAAATAACTTTTGAAGTCTCTGACGTTGATGTCTTGTTAAGGCACTGATCTCCTAAAGGTCTACTTCTAAATGTCCAACCTGATCTGTTAAAGTAGCATGTATAGAGGTCTTTATAAATCAAGGACTGAATATAATAGACATGTAGTATATGTTAATATTACATATATACTTTAATATTATAGCTTATTTGAAAAGGTCTGAACATTAAAAAAGAAAAAGTAAAGTTCATTTTTATTTATTTTTTTTACAGGCTTTTCAACAGTTCTACTGCAAAGGACATCTGTGATTCTCTAACTAAAGCTCTAGGAATAAACCCCTTACTGTCAGAAAAGCTGGATCTGAGTGGAAAAATACAAGGAGATTCAGAACTGAAGAAGATCTCTGACCTACTGGAGGATTCACACTGCAGAACTCAGAAACTGATGTCAGGCATTTTTTATTTTTGTTTAATTTTGTCAATATTTAATCTTTGTCAGTGTTTCATCTAAGATAAGGTGGCTCTATTTGCTAGTGTTATTTTATTTGGGACCTATGCATTTCATGTACCATGATTATGGATTATGACTGTCTCATATGAAAATGCATGATTTTATTGCTATAACTGTTTTTTTTTATTATTGAAAATATTAATACATAGAATTTTATTCTTATCCACATTGCAAAGTTATTTAAATATTTAAAGATGCTTTGTTCTCTCTGTTTCAGGCTGAATAAGAGCAGGATTACAGAGGAAGGCTGTGCTGCTCTATCTTCAGCTCTTTGTTCAAATCCTTCACACCTGATAGAGCTGGATCTGAGTGAGAATAAACTAGGAAACTCTGGAGTGAAGCAGATTTGTTCTCTACTGAACAACCAGTGCTGTAAACTGCAGAAATTGAAGTGAGTTCTAATTCTTTCACATTAAAAACACTAAATACATGAAGGCATTTCTAATGGCGGGATTAAAGTTCAAACATAAATGTGAATTATAATGATGATATGATGCACAACTGCTGATTTCTGGCATTAACGTCAGCACAAAAACTGCGTTAGGAACTTCATCGCATGGGTTTCCATGGCCGAGCAGCTACATGCAAGCCTTACATCACCAAGCACAATGCAAAGGGTCAGATGGAGTGGTTTAAAGCATGTCGCCACTGGACTCTGGAGCAGTGGAAACTGTATTCTGTGGAGTGATGAATCACACTTCTCTATCTGGCAATAAATGAATATATATATATATATATATATATATATATAGATATATATATATATATATATATATATTGGCTTTTGTTTTTGTTGTTTGTTTTTGTAGACTTTCATTCTGCAGTATAACAGAAGAAGGATATGCTGCTCTGGCTTCCGCTCTGAAATCAAACCTCTCACCACATCTGATAGAGCTGGATCTCAGAGGGAACGATCCTGGAGATACAGGAGTGGAGAAGCTCACCGATCTACTGAAGGATCCTGAGTGTAAACTGAAGACACTGAGGTAGATTTTTCAGAACATATGTTTATTGTGTACATGTTATTCTCAAACCTTCTTCTGCAGCATGATTTAACAAAACTTACTACATTTATTTAATTACTGACATACACAATTATAATAATCACCTTATTTTTAAAATAACTATTTATTTAAGAACAATCATTATCCTCAAAACATTACAGGCTTTGTTTTGGTGATTGGTAACTGCTTAAATTATTTACATGCACCATACGTGAGTAACTTATGCAAGTTGACAGCCTCTTTTTTCCTCAATTCATTTGGAATAATTAATACTTTGGATTTCAAAATGTTTTGCCCCTTATTAATGAATCAGCATCACTTAAGTTGTAATTTTTACTGGAGAATGTAAACTGAGTTTGCATTTGCCAACACTGCTAAAAATGTATATATAAAAGATGAATTGTTAAATTGTGAATAATATGAGTGTATTTTGTCCTGTCCCTACAGGCTGTTGAACAGTTCTACTGCAGTGGAAATCTGTGATTCTCTGACTAAAGTTCTAGGAATAAACCCCTTACTGCTGAGAGAGCTGGATCTGAGTGGGAAAATACAAGGAGATTCAAAACTAAAGAAGATCTCTGATTTACTGAAGGATTCACAGTGCAGAACTCAGAAACTTACGTACGTAGTTTATTGCATTTAGATTTTAAGTTATTGCTTCTTACAAAAAAAACAAATGTATTAACTATTAGCAGTGGTCTTTTGTCACTTGTAAGTTGAATAACATTGCTTCCTTTTGTGTCACTGTAAAGATTGCAAATAATTTATTTTCCTTATTATATCTGAATTATGATTTCCATTGCATTACTTACTCTTTTAAAAAGTCTAAAAACTAAAATTATCTTTTCTCCACAATTCCTCTCTGTCTGCAGGCTGAATAAGAGTGGTATTACAGAGAAGGGCTGTGCTGCTCTATCATCAGCTCTTTATTCAAAACCTTCACACCTGATAGAGCTGGATCTGAGTGAGAATAAACTAGGAAACTCTGGTGTGAATCAGATCTGTTCTGTATTAAACAATCAGTGCTGTAAACTACAGAAGCTGAAGTGAGTTCGTTTTTTCACATTAAAAACACTAAAAACATGAAGGCATTTCTAATCATAGTATTAAATTTCAAACATAAACATGAATGATAATGATGTCATCTACTTAAAAACAAAGTTTTCATCATGATGTTTTAGTAATGCATTTGTTTTCTCTCCAGTCTTTCATTCTGCAATATAACAGAGGAAGGATATGCTGCTCTGGCTTCAGCTCTGAAATCAAACCCCTCATCACACCTGATAGAGTTGGATCTCAGAGGGAATGATCCTGGAGAAACAGGAGTGAAGAAGCTCACAGAAATATTTGTGGATTCAAGGAACACACTCAGGTAAGATGAAATAAAGCAATTGTCACTTGTTTTTTTTTTTTGTTTGTTTGTTTTTTTTTATATTTGATGAATGAAAATGTGTGCTGGGAAATTAACCCAGATGGTAACTGTATTGGATGGAAACTATATGGCAAGAACTACAGTGAAGGGCAGCTTGCTATAACGGATGCAGACTGCAATTGCATATTAATTACACTAACATTCTGGTGTAGCAGGTTGCTAATGTTTTTTCTTATACACTTATTAATGTGGATGTGTTTTTCTTCTATTTACAGACTGTTAAAGAGCAGTGATGCAGTGAAAGCCTATACATTCCTTAATAAGATTCTGGGTAAAAACCCCTTATTGCAGAGAGAGTTAGATCTGAGCAAGACTGAACTAAAGGACATCAAAGTGCAGCAGCTGTGTGCTCTACTCGAGGATCCACACTACAGACTGGAGAAACTTATGTAAGCAACTGGATTCATAAAATATGTTTAGACAGATTTTCTAACTGCACACTGGCCTTACACTGAATTAAGACCCAATTATTATTTTAAATTTTACATGTCTACTATCTATCTATATATCTATTATCAGTTATTGGCCTTGAAGCGTGTTGTGATCAATGTAATGAATTATTGATCTGTGCAACTGTTTGGTTTGTGTATTAATCTCAGGCTTATTTAACTTCAGCTCTTAAACCATGTTCTAAGGCACATGTAAGACATACATAGGGTGATCATCTCAGTCCACAGTGAATGGACTGTAGTATCAGCAGTGGATGAGTGAAGGGCCTGTTCAGCTGCTCTGCTGTCTGCATACAATTAGTTCTGTAATCTGCATGCACTGAAAAGTGCAGCAAGAAGTCAGTAATTGTTCCTTCAGAAGCAGAAGGAGACATCAGGAAGACAGGAAAAGTGGAGGAAATGGTACATGGGTACAGACGAGAGTGAAAAAAAGTTTACTTATTTACTCAAAATATGCGTTTAGGTACTGACAACTATTAATGTTCCACACTGATTTTCAGACTTTGGGACATACTTCAAAACAATGGGATCTAACTGCTCATAATGTGGCTAATAGGGACAAGGATGCAGTCTCACTGTGATGTTCAATGTTTTATAAGTTCTCACAACTGATTTGATTTGAAACTAACTGGATAAAATATCAACCCTGTTTGGAGTTACAGTAGTCAAACTCAATGGCTGGTATTTTCATCCAACATCATTCTGTTATACATGACCAAGGGGATGATTGTGGTGACTACAGATTTGCAGACTCGGAGAGCTTTAGGTCATCTAGGCTGACTAGGAAACGGGGGAGGAAGGGGGGAGTGTGCCAACATGTAAAGAAGTTACAGTAGGAAAATCGCCTACCTCTGCCTTCTATTATTCTGGCTGTACTAACATTACTGTATGGGAACAATTGTGTTTAGCTGATATTGAGTTGCTTTCTGTGTTGTTAAGGCCTTTCTACCTCCCAAAGATTTCCCCATATATTTGTTAGCACTGTTTATGTTCATCCCCAAACAAATGCTAAAATTGCTGTTGATACGATTTCCGGAGTGCTTCTTAAACTGCAGTTGATCTCTCCTGATGCTCCTAACCTTATTTTAGGACATTTTAATCACTGCAATTTAAAGAAGGCAGTGAGCAGTAACTTTTACCAGTAATTAACTTGTCACACTCAAGGGAATAAAATCCTAGATCTTTTTTAGGAGTCCACTAACCTTCAGGGGTCGACAAACACACCAGGGCATCAAATTAGATATTTCTTAGTGTTTCTATTAATATCTTTCTGATAATTCGTCTCAGAAATACGGTTCAAATATTTTCTGAATCTGTAGAGTCTGCCCTTTCAAGTGCATATTAGCGCCAGATTGTACATGATTCACATGCAGAGTTATGAGGCAGTTATGAAAAGGTGCTGAAAAACACATCATCTGCGTGTGTAACTATGTGTGTTGCTGGTGGTTTTGTAAGTCAATTTTTGTGTAAAATTGACCAGTGGACACTCAAGAAATCACTGAAGACTTACACATCACATCAGAAACCAATTTTTTGTTCATTCTCCTCAGACACAGACATGAAATGGTGTGTAAATAGTGTGCAGCCACTGAAGTTGCTGCAGCAGTTTTGGAAAGCAGTGATGAGAAGAACATTTGTCTACTATTTCATTCATACATTCCACTACTTTTGTGAACCCACGCAAAAAATCTGTCCTCATGAGTAAAGCTATGTTTTTCAGAAGAGATATTAGGAATTCCTAATTAGACTTCAACTTTTCAGGTTTAGGGCTGAGAGAGCTGAGAGTATTCTGAACATTTTAATATAAAACATGTGGATATCATGTCATATGCAAGTGCCTTCAAAGGCAAATTTAAGAATATATGCAAAAATCAAGAAAATGCCCTCAGACCTTGAAGGGGTGAAGACAATTTAAATCCATTGCGTACCCTCCACTTGGGTCACCTGATCATAATACAGTGTACATTTGTCCTCATTATGAATCTGTTTTAAGGAGGGAAAAGTACAAAGATGATGTGTCCATGTTTGAAATGGGGACCTTATTTTGGCTGTACAGTGTTGCTTTGATTGTACAAATTGCTTTGTCTGCCTTTCAGGAGGCTACAATCTTTACTGATGACCTCACTAAAGTGGTGTGTGACTGTGTTACTTATTGTACAAATTGCATAATCCTTGTTCAGAGAATAAGGATATTTCCCAATAGCAAACCTTGGATCTCTAATGAATGGCAAGGTCAATGAAGTGAGGGAAATTAAAAAAGCTGATCAGCTGTGAGATCATTGGCTAAGGTATAAAAAAATGATTGAGGGGGATCATAGTAGGAATATTATAAAGGCTGCTTGGCAGGATATGAAGAAAATGGTAGGATTGAGTGAGGAAGATTTTACAGGGATTAGTCTTGGTAGTTTTAATACAGATACATATTTTGTTGATAAGCTAATGTTCTTTATACAAGACTCAATACTAATGTTTTTACAGCTGAAATAAATAAGTAAAGGATAGAACCAGGTCTTGTAGGGCTGCAGAGATCAGTATAGTTAGTGTTAGGAGACTGTTTCACCAGGTTCAAGTAAGGAAAAGCCCAGGCCCAGATAAGGTGCACAGATCAACTGTGTGATATTTTTCATTATATTTTATATGTTCTCTTATATTATAAACTGGTTCTACTGGTTTTCCACAGGGCCATTGTATGTCTCCTCTCCTTTACATTATGTATACAAATGAGTGTCAGAGCAGTCATGAAAATGGGCATACTCTAAAGTGTGTGGATGATAGTGCTTTTTAGCCTGTTAGGGTGACTGGACTGTGTTCATGAAGCTGCAGTTCATGACTTTGTGTCATGGTGTTACCAGTCATTTCTTCTTCTGAATGTTTTGAAAACAAAGGATATGGTGATTGATTTTAAGTGTTGTTGAGATAGCAGGTAAAATTATTGGGGTATGGCAGGCCCAACTGTTGTGTGTATAAATATATATATATATATATATATATATAAATAAATAAAAGAGGGTTCTGAGGAAAGCTAGTGCCATCTTGGCCTTTTTTTGTGGGGGTGAGGTTGTGATGTGACATATAGTGTTATTTGTGGTGTTTTACATTTTGTGTAGAATGCAAAGTTGTCTGAACTGCAAATCTATTTCCCCCTTTGAGGGACAATAAAGTTAAGTCACTTCCTGCTCTAAAATGAAGAGGTGCAGCTAAAATAATGCTCCACTAGACAAAAACACTTTGTGTTGCAGTAGTGACATGAAAATGTGGGACTGAATTTTTTGAGACAGTTTTTAATTAAACTCAATCAATCTAAATCTTTCATCTTTGTTTTAAAAGAAATTAAAAAATCTTTACGTAACATTGAAAAAAATTGTTTTCACAAATGTAAATATAGGTGTAAATTTTAGCTTATTACTATCTCTATTAATGCCTTGGGATTAAACAGACAAACAGTAAATAGGGGATGGCATAACATACCAAGGTGGTTGGTGAGCTGGTGGTCTTTGACCTTGTAGTCAGTGATTTCTTGGAGAACTTTCAATGAGACCAGAGATCAGTAGCAGCAATGTTGTCTGCATAAGATATTAAGCACTGAGAAACTAATGCATTGTTTTTCTTTCAAAAATATAATTGAAGTGAATGTAAACTATGTAAATGATGAAAAAAGTAAAAAATATGACTGAAAATCTCTCTCTCTCTCTCTCTCTCTCTCTCTCTCTCTCTGCAGGCTGAATAACTGCAGTATTACAGATGAAGGCTGTGCTGCTCTGGCTTCAGCTTTCAGAACAAATCCATCACACCTGAGAGAGCTGGATCTGAGTGGGAATAAAGTAGGAAACTCTGGAGTGAAGCAGATCTCTGAATTATTAAAGCATTCAAAGAGCACTCTGGAAAAACTACAGTAAGTGAAATCCTTCCTCCTTCCTCTACCCCATTCACCACTGGTCACTTTCTGACAACAGGACAACTTAACCAGATATTATTTAGTTATGATTCACAGTACAGCAGAGTCACTGATATTGTAGTGGACTTGTGTGGCGCTGCTATTAAAGTCACCCATGTCACCCAAGAATGCCAATAATTATGGACATATATAGCTAATCTTATTTTACTTTCTTGAGGGAAATACATTCTAATCAGCATCATTGTTTTATTATGTATATGGTTAATTTTCATCTGTCATAAGAAGATTGATGTTTAAAAATATGAACAATATGTCAACATATATGAACACATGCAAGCAAAACAGAAAAGTACAAGACAACATGAAAATATTACAGAGCAAAACAAATCACCAAAGTAACCACATGCAAAGGACATAAAACAGACACATCATATATACCATAGGCTTGATCTTGTGCACCTCCTGCATGGCTCTGTGAAGCACCACTCTACAAAGCACTGACTGAAATTTTCAGATGATTCTATGAAGTTGTAATTTCTTATTACATGATTATATGATCAGTCTCAGTTTTACTCCCTTTTCAAAACACAACAAACTTCCATTAAACTACTTGAGTACAGTTAACATGTGTTTTCTCTCCAGTCTTTCATTCTGCAGTATAACAGAGGAAGGATATGCTGGTCTGGCTTCTGCTCTGAAATCAAACCCCTCATCACACCTGATAGAGCTGGATCTCAGAGGGAACGATCCTGGAGATACAGGAGTGAAGCTGCTCACTGTTTTACAAAAGGGTCCAAAATATAAACTGAAGACACTGAGGTGAATTATTTTAACATCATAACCTGTGTCCTAATGATTGGTGCTATTGTTTTTGTTACTACTAAAGGCCAAAATAATGGCAACGTTTTTTTGATCATGATCGTATTGTTTGTTATTATATGTTTTAATTATCAACAGTAATTTGTACTAATTTGAATGTTATAATGTCAAAATAACTTTTAAAGTCTATCTGTTGATGCTGCTCTGTATAGCCCTGATTTACTAAAGGACTGCTACTAAAAGCTGATCTATTAAATAGCATGTGTTGGAGTCTTAGAAAAAGTAAAGTAATAAATGTTGCTTATTATTCTGCTTTTCTGCAGGCTTTTTAAAAGTTCTGCTGCAGAGGAAGCCTGTGGTTCTCTGTCTAACATTCTAGGAGTAAACCCCTTACTGAAGAGAGAGCTGGATCTGAGTGGGAAAATACAAGGAGATTCAGAAATGAAGAAGATCTGTGATCTATTACAGGATTCACACTGCAGAACTCAGATACTGAAGTCAGACTTTTTTGATTTTTGATTCATTTTGTTAACAACCAATCTATAAAATTAGTTCAATATACTAGTGTTGTTTTATGTGAGATGTATGTATTAATGTCAAGTAATAACAGATTATGATTATGCCATATGAAAATGTACAATTTGATTGCTGTAACTATTTTTATGAAACAGTTTTAGACAGTTTTATCATTGATCTAGGAAGGTCAATCCAAATTGGGTGCAGGTTTATTTAATACAAAGGAAAATACTAATACATGAAATTAATTTTCTTTTCTGCAAGCAAAGTTATGTCAATAATTAAAGATTATAGGTTCTTTCTGTCTGCAGGCTGAATAAGTGCAGTATTACAGAGGAAGGCTGTGCTGCTCTATCATCAGCTGTTTGTTCAAATGCTTCACACCTGATAGAGCTGGATCTGAGAGGGAATGAACTAGGAAACTGTGGAGTGAAGAAGATCTGCGACATGTTGAAGAATGCTACATCTCAGCTAAGGAAACTAAAGTGAGATTATTCAACATTACAATCTACTTAGAATTTTCTGAAATTTCATCTTGATTTTAATGATTGCATTTCTGATTAATTGTTTTATGTTGTTTGCAGTGTTAAAACGCAGTAGCTGTTGCTTACCTAGTGGATGCGACATTCATGAAAAAGTAAACTGTCATGTTTAGGGTCTTACCGAAAAACATGTTAGGTCACTTTTCTCTTTTAACACATTTGATCCCTGTGATGTGATGGGAAAGGACTACCTGTATTAATGGAGATAACACTAATTGTATTTTAAAAACCTTGGGTTCTGTTTTCATAAGTAGTTCAACAGGGTGTGACATTCATACTGTGATGAACAGTGTTATTTTAAAACCTGCTTTAGTCTAAAATTGCACTTGCTAACTCTTTGCACAGATACTGAAAGTCAAAATGGTATTTTCTGATTTTAAATGCAGCGCAAAATTGCATTCCTTTACTAACAACTTGGCTTTGTGGATTTACATTTTTATAGTGAGTGTGACTGCAGCTGGCCCTACATATCCTGTTCAAAATATATTCATTCTAGGCCCACCCATTTTTACAGTTGCAGTGCTCTGTGCCCAGTTAGTGCCTGCAGTGTTGGTCACACAATTTACAAAATTATACCCATCACACCCACACACAAGCTGTAATTTTGCACCTTGTTTATAAGCTTGTACTATGTTGATGAAAATAGAGCCCATATTATTAATGAATAAGAATTTGCATATTTCACCAGGCGCCAATACAACATATGCAATTTCTTGTGATTTATTAATTCTGAAGAATAAACATTGTCTTTTGTGTAGTATTTCATACTGCAGTGTAACAGAGGAAGGATACACTGCTCTGGCTTCAGCTCTGAAATCAAACCCCCCATCACACCTGGTAGAGCTGGATCTCAGAGGGAACGATCCTGGAGATACAGGAGTACAGCTGCTCACAGATTTATTCATGGATTCATCGAAAACACTACGGTGAGAAATTAAAAAAATTGTTATATCTATCTATACTAAATTGTCACCTGGGTAATTAAAAAAATATAATTGCTTTGAGCTGTTGAATTATTTACAATATAATATACAATTATTTGATGCTGTTAAACTGTAAGGTTAAGCTCATTATGCGTTCAGTAAACATGTTGGTAAGGTGTGCAGTGTAATTAAACAGAGCTATACCAAAACTTTGGCATAAATAATAATAGAGAAGTGTAACATGCTATAACAGATACAGCCTGTGATAACATACTGATTACACAAACTTTCTCATTCCTGTTTCTTATTATATAGTAATATACAGTTTTTAAGGTGGAGGTGATATTCTTCTCTCTACAGACTGCTGAACAGTGATGACGCAGAGGAAGCCTGGAAATGTCTTAATGACATTCTGCGTAAAAACCCCTTACTGCAGAGAGAGTTAGATCTGAGCACGAAAGAACCAAAAGACATCAAAGTGCAGCAGCTGTGTGCTCTACTGGAGGATCCACACTACAGACTGGAGAAACTTACGTAAGACGTTGGATCCATTAACTATGTTTGGACTGATTTTCTACCTGCACACTGGCCTT
Source organism: Colossoma macropomum (assembly GCF_904425465.1). Taxonomy (NCBI): domain Eukaryota; kingdom Metazoa; phylum Chordata; class Actinopteri; order Characiformes; family Serrasalmidae; genus Colossoma; species Colossoma macropomum. Next base: position 111,812 of record NW_023496052.1, read on the forward strand.
AGACTGAGTTACATAACCATAGTTGTTTCCCAGTGGAAATCTTACTGACACTGCAATCATGGTTCAATTAGGATTTTTAATTTTACTAATCCAATTACAATAAGTGACCCTAAAGAGTGTTGTGATCAATCTAATTCTATTGTTAATCTTTACAGCTGTTATGTGTAACAGTCTCAGGCTTATGTAACTTCACCTCTTAAGCAGTGTTTTGATACGTATTCATCATTATATCATGTGGAAGTGTAAGACATAATATTGACCATATGGTGATAATCTCAGTCCTCAGTAAAAGATAGACTGCAGTAACAGCAGTGGATGAGTGAGGGGGTTCTAAAAGCAGGACGGACTAAAAAGTTCAGCAAGTAGTCAGTAACTCTAAAAGAGGCCGAAGGAAGTAACAGGAAGACAGGAGCGGTGGAGGCAAGAGTACATGGGTACAGGCGTGGGTACAGCTACACAGGTACTTCCTGTTGCGATGAGTGAATACAACACTACTGCTAAAAAACAAAAAAAACTAAATTTACACAAATTTTGACACTGACCCAGGCATGCAAATGAGGCCAACGCCTACATACAGAAATTAAAACAAAACTAAGAGAAGGTTTTAAATCAGTAAAACAGAGTATATACATGTATTTTGTGATACACATTTAATATCTCAATTTCTCTTTTTCATAAATACTATGCTGATGTTCAATATAATATCATCCTTAATTAAACAATTAAACAAAAAGTAAAACAGCAAGGTTTGCATAGATAAAAACATTTACAGAAAGTAAAAAATAGGACTATATCATCGGAATAACTTGAAGCCCATGGGTGTAATTCTGTCGTTAAGTCAGTCTACTAACCCTGTGGGCTTCTAGGTTACATTTGCTTACTGTGAGACCATTTATTATGTCTGATTTTGCAACCTGAATAAACCTCTCACAACAAAGTGTTCTATAATGTAACAACAGCAACAACATCTCTAAATAGGTTTAATTGTATATACTAATAATAAGCGTATAATAAATTTCTTATACATTATATAGAACATTTACTGTGGCTACAGTTCTGTTATGTTTTTACATTACCGTCATTAAATAGGCAGCTGACATTTGTATCAAAATGTGCAGTCAAAATGTAAGTTTTTGTTGCGAGATTCTGAAATACACTGGCTAGAAGGTCTATAGAGCAATATTCTCAAATCCAGTACTATCTTTAGCTACATCAAGTTCTGCTCCACTAATTGTGTGCTCCAAAGGCATAAAGTTTAAAATGTGCTGTGAAATAAAAAATAGGTGGTCAACAAACATGAGACGTTTGGTCATGAAGAAAGAGCAGTGTTAATAAATGAAGCTCTACTCCAGCTACAAAAATGAGTTTGTGAAGCACAGGTTGCATGTGAGAGATCACTAATAAACACTAAGAACTGTCCATATTCCACACACTTAAAAATTCACATCTTTTTATCATGCCATTATTTGCTGGTCTATTTTGTTTTCAGGTTGCCAGTATCTGACATTGTTTATTTTCTCTAATCCTATTCAATTTGATAAAAGGTATTTTATGTAGTTAATTACACTTTCAGCTGAATGATTCAGAAAAGGTGGCTGTTGCAAAACTGGCTGTTGCAAGCTGCTCAAAATTTTGTTAGTCAAGTGGTATTTGTAGTCAGCTGTACATCTCCAGCCATTTTCTGTTCGAACCTCCTCTGTTTTGTTCAGCCCTCCCTCAAATGCATATGCAAGACGGAGAGAAGCACATTTTGCGTTTTTATATGCAACAATGCAATAACTGTGTGTTCACGCTTGTGTGTCTTGTCTTGTGTCTTGTCTTTCTTACATTACATGCAGGTAGATTGCGTTTATATTGTGTGTCAAACTGGTGCAGAAGGCTTAGGACATTGGCCCATCATTTTTATAGTTCACAGAAAGTTGTCACATAGTATCACATGTCCTAAATCACTTTGGTTAGTCTGCATGATTTCACTTAAGAACTGAATGTGGTTTGAGCAGGTTGACAGAAATGTATTATGGATGATTTTGGCTGACATATGCTTTAAGTACCTGTTATTTTACCTTGTTACCTACTTGGCATCCCATTTAAAAGCAACAATGATTTAGCAAGTAGTAGCCTAGTAGTACGAGGGCTGAGCCACCAACTGTAAAGTCATGGGTCGGAGGTGGCTCCAATGGAGGTGGCTTCTTATAAGAACCCTTCAGCATTCATACTGTTTAAATATGAATAACAACTTACAACAAAAGAATTCTTCTAACTCCTTCTCTCTCTCTCCCTCTGCAGGCTGTATAAATCAGGCAGTGTTAAAGGTGAAGGCTGTGCTGATCTGATTTCTGCTCTGACTGTAAACCCCTCACACCTGAGAGAGCTGGATCTGAACAAGAATAAACTAGAGGAGTCAGGAGTGAAAGAGCTCTGCAATCTATTGAAGAATCCTCACTGTAAACTGGAGAAACTGAAGTGAGTAAAAACTCAGCATTTTATTCAGCACGTTAGCTTTTCACTAAGGGTGTAGATCTGTGGACTCAATGATTTGATGCAATTACAGTTCTATAGGAAACAATTCAGTGCATCACAAGATATCAGATTTCACAATGATTCAGTACCTTTCTGATCATTTTTGATTCTTTTGTTATGAATCAGTAATGAAATTATTTTTAGGATATACTGGATAAACAGATGTGTCTTGAGAAGATATTTACACAGTATTAGAGTATAGACAGTACTGCTCTGTCTGTCAGTTAACTGAATCATGGAAAATTAGGTAAGGGATAGAGATCTAGTGGATGATTACATGTAAAAACAGCCTCAGAATTTTATTTAGGCCATTATTATAGTTGATTATTAGATTCCAGAACTGAAGCAGTTGAATTGCCACCTTTATGTATATGCATCATGAAGCACTGATTTACACCCCTAATTTTCAATTTAATGTTAAGTACTCCCTTCATTATATTAGGTATCCTGGATATATATAATGTGCAGTATTATACACACTACACAGTTTTGATTACATTTCTAGTTGAACTGAGGTAGCATGTAACATATTTAGAAACAAAACTGAGCTTTCATGCGTCAAAGCAAGTGAGACGTTTTCACTAAACCTATTTTTAAATGTTTGTAATGAACTGTTTCTCTTCATATGTAGGTTAAAGAACTGTGGTATAAAAGAGGAAGGCTGTGCTGCTCTGGCTGAAGCTCTAAAATCAAACCCTTCACACCTGAAAGAGCTGGATCTGCATGACAACAAAATAGGAAATTCAGTGAATGACCTTGAAGTATTGAAGGATTCAGGATGTAAGATACTGTAAGTATACACAGATAGACAGAAAAAGATCAGAGGTGAATAACTTTGGGTTTAACTCAGGATCTGATCAACTCAATCATATTAATTTAGTTTTCTAACCTGCTCTGGGTTTATGTTGCAGTTTAAATCAGCTGAAAATGTCAAGTGACTTTTGCCAATAATTTGCAAAATAATCAACTGAATGTAACCTAATTGGTCTACTAATTTTAACTCTTTCTTGTACTAACCTAAACAGCAAAAGATTATTTTGCCTAAAACATAGTTGTCTTCCAGTCCATGAGTTTTTTGAAAGGCAGTTAAGTAAATTACCTTTTGTATAAGCATTACATGATATGGAGCTCTGGCTTGTCAGGAAAAGTAAAACAATCAAACATATGAAAAATGTCATCTTATGTAAAGGCTCAAACAACTTGAAATGGAGATGCAGTGAAAAAATGATGGGTATGATAATGGTATGTATGATTTAACCACATGGTTAAACAATGAGAACGACTCTATTAGAAATTGCTGATTTGCATTATATATATATTTATTTTTAATATGTAGGATATTGCTTGCTGAAAAGGTCATATTATGTATGTGAACATTACTGTAAAGCTGTTAATATATCTCAGAATTTTGAAAGTATACACTTCATAGAAGGTATGGATTATTTATTACCATACAGTTCTAAACCTGTGTCAGTGCCACACACAAAAACAGTGAGATGTTTGGTAAATAATATTTGGAATAATTTTTTGTTCATTTTTTCCTTTCAGAATTGAACACTCATCAGTGAACATTTTTTTAAAGGAGTATTTTCTTGGTTCGGGCGTACTGATAAAAAGTCAGAAACAACAGGTGAAACAGAGACTGAAAAGACAGATAAGGAAACAGGTGGAGAAGGTAAAGGTGGCAAGCACATGACAGAGAGTGAAGAGAATGGTGCAAACCAGCCACCAGCGCAGAGTGAAGAGAATGGCGGAAACCATCCACCAGCGCAGAGTGAAGAGAATGGCGGAAACCATCCACCAGCGCAGACTGAAAAGAATGACGCAAACGCTCCACCAGCGCAGACTGAAGAGAATGGCGCAAACCATCCACCAGCGGAGAGTGAAGAGAATGGCGCAAAACCTCCACCAGCGGAGAGTGAAGAGAATGACGCAAACCCTCCACCAGCGCAGAGTGAAGAGAATGGCGCAAACCCTCCACCGGCGCAGACTGAAAAGAATGGCGCAAACCCTCCACCAGCGGAGAGTGAAGAGAATGGCGCAAACCATCCACCAGCGCAGAGTGAAGAGAATGGCGCAAATCCTCCACCAGCGCAGACTGAAAAGAATGGCGCAAACCATCCACCAGAGAGTGAAGAGAAAGGGGCAAACCCTCCACCAGCGGAGAGTGAAGAGAAAGACGCAAACCATCCAACAGCGGAGAGTGAAGGGAATGACACAAACCCTCCACCAGCGGAGAGTGAAGAGAATGACGCAAACCCTCCACCAGCGGAGAGTGAAGAGAATGGCGCAAACCATCCACCAGCGCAGAGTGAAGAGAATGGCGCAAACCATCCACCAGCGCAGACTGAAAAGAATGGCGCAAACCATCCACCAGCGCAGAGTGAAAAGAATGGCGCAAACGCTCCACCAGCGCAGACTGAAGAGAATGGCGCAAACCATCCACCAGCGGAGAGTGAAGAGAATGGCGCAAACCCTCCACCAGCGGAGAGTGAAGAGAATGACGCAAACCCTCCACCAGCGCAGAGTGAAGAGAATGGCGCAAACCCTCCACCAGCGCAGACTGAAAAGAATGGCGCAAACCCTCCACCAGCGGAGAGTGAAGAGAATGGCGCAAACCATCCACCAGCGCAGAGTGAAGAGAATGGCGCAAACCCTCCACCCGCGGAGAGTGAAGAGAATGGCGCAAACCCTCCACCAGAGAGTGAAGAGAATGGCGCAAACCCTCCACCAGCGGAGAGTGAAGAGAATGACGCAAACCATCCACCAGCGGAGAGTGAAGAGAATGACGCAAACCCTCCACCAGCGGAGAGTGAAGAGAATGACGCAAACCCTCCACCAGCGGAGAGTGAAGAGAATGGCGCAAACCATCCACCAGCGCAGAGTGAAGAGAATGGCGCAAATCCTCCACCAGCGCAGACTGAAAAGAATGGCGCAAACCATCCACCAGAGAGTGAAGAGAAAGGGGCAAACCCTCCACCAGCGGAGAGTGAAGAGAATGGCGCAAACCCTCCACCAGCGCAGAGTGAAGAGAATGACACAAACCCTCCACCAGCGGAGAGTGAAGAGAATGATGCAAACCCTCCACCAGCGGAGAGTGAAGAGAATGACGCAAACCATCCACCAGCGCAGAGTGAAGAGAAAGGGGCAAACCATCCACCAGCGCAGACTGAAAAGAATGGCGCAAACCCTCCACCAGCGGAGAGTGAAGAGAATGACGAAAACCATCCACCAGAGAGTGAAGAGAAAGGCGCAAACCCTCCACCAGCGGAGAGTGAAGAGAATGACGCAAACCCTCCACCAGCGCAGAGTGAAGAGAATGAAGCAAACCCTCCACCAGCGCAGACTGAAAAGAATGGCGCAAACCCTCCACCAGCGGAGAGTGAAGAGAATGACGCAAACCCTCCACCAGCGGAGAGTGAAGAGAATGGCGCAAACCATCCACCAGCGCAGACTGAAGAGAATGGCGCAAACCATCCACCAGCGGAGAGTGAAGAGAATGGCGCAAACCATCCACCAGCGCAGAGTGAAGAGAATGGCGCAAACCCTCCACCAGCGCAGACTGAAAAGAATGGCGCAAACCCTCCACCAGCGGAGAGTGAAGAGAAAGGGGCAAACCATCCACGAGCGCAGAGTGAAGAGAATGGCGCAAATCCTCCACCAGCGCAGACTGAAAAGAATGACGCAAACCATCCACCAGAGAGTGAAGAGAATGACGCAAACCCTCCACCAGCGGAGAGTGAAGAGAATGGCGCAAACCATCCACCAGCGCAGAGTGAAGAGAAAGGGGCAAACCATCCACCAGCGCAGACTGAAAAGAATGACGCAAACCCTCCACCAGCGAAGAGTGAAGAGAATGGCGCAAATCCTCCACCAGCGGAGACTGAAGAGAATGGAGCAAACCATTCACAAGCGCAGAGTGAAGAGAAAGGGACAAACCATCCACAAGCGCAGAGTGAAGAGAATGGCGCAAATCCTCCACCAGCGCAGAGTGAAGAGAATGGCGCAAATCCTCCACCAGCGCAGAGTGAAGAGAATGGAGCAAACCATTCACAAGCGCAGAGTGAAGAGAATGACGCAAAACATCCACCAGAGAGTGGAGAATGGCGCAAACCCTCCACCAGCGCAGAGTGAAGAGAATAGCGCAAACCATCCACCAGCGCAGACTGAAAAGAATGACGCAAACCCTCCACCAGCGGAGAGTGAAGAGAATGGCGCAAACCCTCCACCAGCGCAGAGTGAAGAGAATGACGCAAACCCTCCACCAGCGCAGAGTGAAGAGAAAGGGGCAAACCCTCCACCAGCAGAGAGTGAAGAAAATGGCGCAAACCCTCCACCAGCAGAGAGTGAAGAAAATGGCGCAAACCCTCCACCAGCGGAGAGTGAAGAGAATGACGCAAACCATCCACCAGCGGAGAGTGAAGAGAATGACGCAAACCATCCACCAGCGCAGACTGAAGAGAATGGCGCAAACCAGCCACCAGCGGAGAGCGAAGAGAATGGTGCAAACCATCCACCAGCGGAGAGTGAAGAGAATGACGCAAACCATCCACCAGCGCAGACTGAAGAGAATGGCGCAAACCATCCACCAGCGGAGAGTGAAGAGAATGACGCAAACCATCCACCAGCGCAGAGCGAAAAGAATGACGCAAACCCTCCACCAGCGGAGAGCGAAGAGAATGGCGCAAACTATCCACCAGCGCAGAGTGAAGAGAAAGGCGCAAACCCTCCACCAGCGGAGAGTGAAGAGAAAGGGGCAAACCAGACACTGGTGCAAAGTGGAGTGATCAACTGTCTGGGTGAAGTGCCTCAAGGAGCTAGAACTAAACTTAGCCCAGCAGTGCAGCCGTCAAATAAAAAGGATGACCATGATAGCAGGGTGCAGGTGTCTACCAAATGCCCAGAAATAGATGACACACAAGATCTACTCACATCTACTCTAAAAAATTATGGAAATAAAAGAAATTATTGTGTCCAATAAAGGAACAACGCTGCATTGTCAGAAATAATTCACTAATCATCATCATCATCACTTTCTTGTTTTCTTGTACACTGCACCCCAGCCCCCCAGGTACGGCATTCTGGTATATTCACAAAACATACAATTCTGGTACAGCATAATTACCTGTGTTGCACTGAGTTTTCTTTTGTAGTTTGTTTTTACGGTTGTTCATTTGAATATATGAATTGCCCACATCGGCTTTTATCCTCTATAAATGATGCACAATGTTTCCTTCCTTTACTGATGGATGAAGCACTTTTTTCAGAGTCAGTGTGCAGGCTCATTCAGAGCTCAGTTAAAATCAGTAAGCGCTTATTATTGATTTGTTTAATCAGAGTAACAGTACAGCGCTACTGCTGTGTGACTTGATGTGTGAAGGGCTGTGTCTCTAGTCCTGACAGTAGTACTTGATCTTTTCTGAGGAGCATATAAAAACCTTATTAAGTTGACCACTATAAGACCTTAGTATATGTATAGACCTTAGGAGGAAAGCAGAAGGACAGAAGGTATCACTGTTAGTTCTCTGATTGTATTCCAGCCAAATTTGACTAATTTAATATAATTTATTTCATCTGATTTGCATAAGACTGTTTTATTTTGTCCAGATTTGGACAGTTGCAGTTGAGATCAGAGTAATCACAAAAGCTCTAGAGAAGACCTTTGATAACTGCGTTTAAAATTGCTATATAATTACCTTTGGAAACACATTTGAGCAAAATGATTAACTTACAAAATTACAACTTAGAAATGTATATTTCCAATATTATAAATCAGGTATTACATTAAAAAGATTTTTTTCAGTACAAACAGCTATGTCATGCTTAGGCAGCTGACATTTTATTTCTTGCTGTGTTAAGTCGTTTGTTTGTTTACATGCATGTTAGATGCAGAAATGGCAACTTTATTGGAGAAGCAAAATGTTTAATTTTAATGCTGTATGCAAACTTAATGTACAGTAATTTGGACCATTGGTCCATTTATCACAAATTGTTACACAGTGTAAAGGCAGTTTTTAAATAGTGTAAAAAAAGAGTATTTTTAATACATTTTTAGTACATAAGTGTACCTCACTATTTATTTTTCATTCTGTAGTAATACAGACTCATCTGCTTAGGCTTAAATAAAATATCTGTTTTAACTACTCTTTGTCTGGAAGCACTTTTTCCTCCAATCTTGCTAAAAGTCCTGCTGAATAAAGACGAATAAGTTGGTATGTAATATGTGAGCTTTAACATTTTTTTCCATTATTTGACTATAAAACGTTTCTCTTTAACTTCAGCCTGTCAGTGTACATATCAATGAATAATTTTGCCATCTGAAATGAGTCTGGCGTGGATCTGTTCCAGATATGGCCCACATCTTGTGGTCAGCTTCTAGCCCAGATTAAGCCCAGTTGTGTTGACTTTTGGCTGGCTTGTGGCCCTAATCTGGTACATATGTGGCCCACATAGCAACCAGGAGCGGTCCGCCCAAGTGCTGTCAATCCATGCGGCAAGTGGGCTCAGTACAGTTTCTCATTAGGCTGAATGAATAACTGACTCTAAATGTAGGTATTGTGATATTGAGAGTCTGTTCTACAGTTTCTCATTAGACTGAATGGGATTTTTTTTTTCGTAAAGCTTGTCCGACCTCACAACATGAGCCATGAAACAATGCGTAGCTGAAAAATGAATATGCCTCAATAAATGTCAAAGAGCAGAGCTATGATCTCTTTTGGCCCCAAGATTCAGATTTTTGACTGTACAAAATTTTGACCAGATTAAGAACCAAAAAAGCTCATGTTACTCTAATTTGAGGTAGTCTGTAGTAGAGAGCTCAGATTTAGCACTGTGACATCACATGATTAGAAAATCACTGGAGAGGCTTGTCCTTAGTCACTTCAGGACTCATGTGGGCGTGGCATTGGATCACTTACAGTTTGCCTATTGGCCACATGTTGGGGTTGAGGATGTCATGATCTACCTGTTGCACAGATCTTACTCACATCTTAAGTCGGCAGGGAGCACTATGAGAGATGTTCTTTGACTTCACTTCTTCCTTCAACACCATCCAGCCCCTCCTGCTGAGGGACAAACTGAATTTGGTACAGGTGGACACTGCCCTGGTATCCTGGATCACCGACTGTCCCTAGTATGTGCAGCTACTATTGTAAGTTTTGCTTATGTACCTATTGTTTGTCATTTCCTCCAGCCTCAACAATAAGTGATCCCCTGGTGAACACCTCTACTGTATAACTTCTCCATTGTTGACTGTACAGGGCAGTTAGTAGCTCTTCACCATGTCTGACCTCTTAAAATTAAAACGAAATCAGGATTTCACAACCTAGAAGAGCAGACAGAGATGCAAAAAGAAGACAGGCAAATTCTCTGATTTCTTTCAGAGAACAGGTGAGCCTAAAGTGCCAAACAGTGAATATGTTGTAGCGACAGTTAGCTCGGTTAGCTAGCGACTAGCCACATTTGCTGTCATTTGAAACAAGCTCAAGCTGATAAAGAAGCACAGGATTTGATTCAGTGCAGCAAGTAAGATTTTTTTTAAACAGTTAATGTAATGTGTTTCTGCCATTACAACCCAGTGAACTTCGCCTCAGCCCAGCAGCCAACCTGTACAACACACTCTGTTAGTTCAGGAGCAGCCAGCATTACAACATGCAGTTACTGAGGTAGTTATTGTTTTTCATTAGGACATCAGGCAAGGTGAGCTCACCAAAGTAGATTTTAGTATTTAGTAGAAGTAGTATTATTTATTTATTATTGAAATATATTTTTGGATGTTTTTCTCTTTTGAATTTCCCTCTAATTACAATGATTGTTTTGAACAGAGACCAAGTCTAAATTCTTAGTGAACTACAGCAAGATTGACAATCAAAGCACACTTACCTTGTTGACTTTTAGCTGTTTAACTATTAAATGCATACCAACCAACTTAGTAAAGAAATGCAGCATAATAAATAGGATTTTTTTTTTCCCTTTCGGTGGATTACTGTTATCATAATACTGTAACACTAACTGTACCAGTAACTGTGGCTTTAACTGTAGCAGTAACTAGAACTTCAATGCTCCGTATATATGAGTGTAAGATCCATACTGCACTTTTGCACCTTAGCAGAGATACAGTTGTATGTACACACACACACACACACACACACACACACACACACACACACACACACAGTTACCCTCATATTGTAAATTATGGTATAGCATTTCATGCTAGTAGTTTTCTAATCCTGTTTTACTGTTTTTACCTTACCTACGTGTATTCTGTGTTGGTCTTGTTTTGTGTGCTTCTAGACACTAACTTCCCTTTGGGGATTAATAAAGTGCTATCTGTTTTATTTGTTGAGGGAAAGGAACAGTGCTCCAATTTGCTAACACAGAACCCACTATATTCTGCTACATTTATCTGTTTAGTTTCCCTTTTTAGAGAATCTTCTTTGCCTAGATTGAAAAAAGAAAAGGACCCTAAATAAGAAATTGTTATGGGGACACTGAAAGCAGCTCAAACAAAGGCTGAGATAGAAATATGAAGTAAAAGATAATCAGAAAACAAAAGACACTTCCTCTCTGATTCTGAGAGGAAGATTAGCTTTATGTTTTGCCTCTGGGTACTCCGGTTTCCTCCCACAGTCCAAAGACATGTGGTCAGGCCATTTGGACATGCTAAATTGCCCCTAGGTGTGAGTTTGTGAGTGAATGTGTATGTCTGTCTGTCTGCCCTACGATGGACTGGCGACCTGTCCAGGGTGTATCCTGCCTTCCACCCGATGACAGCTGGGATAGGCTCCAGCTCCCCCGTGACCCAGAAGGAGAAGCAGCTTATAAAGTGTGTGTGTGTGTGTGTGTGTGTGTGTGTTTCTTGTTTAAGCCTTCCTTTTGTCTTTTAAGTAGTTTTGCGGCCATTTATTCTTTTTTTCCAGCCCTCTTTTCTTTTTGTTTAAATACCCACCTGGGCTAAGTACCGTACTAGTCACCCCTCTACAAAGGTGTGACAAAGTGCTGCTGTTTGCCACGGTCTTAAGTAGAGGAGTCCACAGGTGTGCCAGGTTGGGCCTAATCAGCCCGAGGGCTTCTGGGAATTGGAGTTCCCTGAACTTGTGACGCATCGCCACCATCGCCCTCTGCTGGCAGCACAAGCTGGACCCTTACAGAAATGTCAAGTTTATTATAAACAACATCCAGGTGTCTTTCATGTGCTTGAATTATATCTGTGGTAAGAAAACTTTTTACCCACCACTTCCACAAAACATGACCTGGTCACTGGGTAGAAATGATTGTATGATTTCTCTATTTTTGGAAGAACTTTGAAAATTGTTCAGAACCTGATCCTGAATGATGCTGATGTCCTGTCCCACCACCCATGAGCTGCTGAGGAGTGCTGCCACTGTGCCCACCTTAAAGAGAAAGTGGAGAACAACACCGCTGCAGCTGCCATCACTGCCACCAGTCTTGATGTGGTGAGCCCTGAGGAGTTCCTTCAGGCCCGGGAGGAAGATGCCTAACTCTCCTGGGTGTGTGGTTGGCTCCAGGCGGGGCAAAAACCAGACTGGACAGATGTGATGCCATACAGTCCCACCACTAAGCTCCGTGTGCCAGCTTGGACAGCCTTCAGACGAGCTGCTGTGGTGTATGTGGGAGGAACCAGTGCCCAGGAAGTGTGTGTGACTGTTGGCAGTGCTGCCCAGTTTAAGATGGTGCTGAGTGCGGTACATGGCACAGCTGGTGTGGGGCACTTGTGTATTTATTTATTTGTTTGTTTTTTGTTTGTATGTTGTGTTTTTAGGGAAACCACAACTGAACAAATGCAGTCAAGTTGCCATTCGTTGCATGGTTGGTATATCGCGAAGAAAAAAAAGAGGATCTTTTCAGAATTTGGTGAAAAAACCTAAATCGCAATGACTTCACAATGTTTTATGTTACGCTTTATTTGTTGTGTTTACCTTTTCTTAAAATGCATGACAAATACAAAGATATTGAAACTGAAATCTTGGGCCTGAAATTTTCTCTATTAAGATGCCGAAGAGGAGGTCTTACAGGGGAAGTGATGAAGATCACAGTCAACAAAGGTGCCGGTGCCTCTGTGCCTCTGATACATGCCCTCAGTCTGAGACACCCAAGACAACTGAGGCATACCTGTAAAGTTTTTCCTTCAGAGTTGCTCCGTGACCTGGATGGACTGAAAGCCTAAAAACTAGCAATGTTCAGAAAGCTGCTGAGTTTATTTTGTACTATGCAGGTGGATTTATTTTTTCTGCAAAATTTGCTGTACATACAACTGAACTGAGATGTGATTAATAAAAATTTTAAGGAAACAATTTGCATGGACATTTTTAAAATGCAACACAAAAAATGTAAAGTTATAACAAATTAATTTATTAGGTAGGTCCTACTTGATTTTTATAAAATTCACTAAAATCAAATTAGTGGAAATTAATTTATTTGTGTTAGAATTAAATAAAATTGATATTAGGCAGGTTTAAATTATTTTAGCTTTCTAATGTTAAAGATTTTCATATTGATAGTACATTTTATGTATGTAATAGTAAGTATTAATAGTATGTGATCTAGTGAAGTTAGTCTAGTTAATTCTAGTTGATACAACTTTAAAAGAATGCAAGCAAATTGTTACCTTTATTTTTAAGGAGATATTATTATATTCATTTTAGAGTATATATGTATCTTTATGTAATTTCCTTTTTCTTTTTATCCTGTTTATTATTGATGCTCATTGTGTTCTATATAAAACCTATTTTTTCTCTGTGCTGCCTCAGACAAACAGGAGTCCTGGATCTATTCCACATGTGCTCTCAAGCACGATCTCGCCACAGACTTTCTGTGTTGTGAGGTTGACCACCAAAGCCATGGCCATCTGGGTTTTCCTCTTCAGGACGAAGAAGTATCCAGCGTCCACCCTAATGGCCAACGTAGCACTGGCTGACCTGCTCTTCATGTGTGTGGATGATAGTGTGGCTCATCACTGTACCGCTCTACCTGTATCAACAGACTGTTAAAGCACAACCACCTGCCATGACATCACTTGCTGCAACCAAATACACTTTTTTGTTAAATACTCCGATCAGGCATAACATTATGACCACCTCCTTGTTTCTACGCTCATTGTCCATTTTATCAGCTCCACTTACTATATAGGTGCACTTTGTAGTTTTACAATTACAGACTGTAGTCCATCTGTTTCTCTGCATACTTTGTTAGCCCCCTTTTACCCTGTTCTTCAGTGGTCAGGACCCCCATGGACCCTCACAGAGCAGGTACTATTTGGGTGGTGGATCATTCTCAGCACTGCAGTGACCCTGACGTGGTGGTGGTGTGTTAGTGTGTGTTGTGCTGGTCTGAGTGGATCAGACACAGCAGTGCTGCTGGAGTTTTAAACACCTCAGTGTCACTGCTCAGTGTCCCGTGGGCAGTGTCCTGTGACCACTGATGAAGGACTAGAGGATGACCAACACAAACTGTGCAGCAGCAGATGAGCTATCCTCTCTGACTTTACATCTACAAGGTGGACTGACAAGGTAGGAGTGTCTGATAGAGTGGACAGTGAGTGGACACAGTGTTTACACTTACTAAAAGACTGGAGTTTTTAATGTTTGCATGTGTAGCACTGATATATATCAGTGATGCTTCTATGGTTGCTTAGACACAAGTGCGACACAAGGGTTGGATGTTAGTGTCTATTATTGTATTGTAGCCAAAATGCCTCAGGGCAGCGGGCAAAAGGAGTTTTCCTATAGCTGCATTTAGATTATGTAATATTCACATTTAAGTTAACCAGTAAACGCTGTGAAACCTATTACTCATGGCTCTGTGGTCATCTGTACACATAGATTGTAAATAACAGGACATTAAGCCAAAAATCACATGTAAAAAATGATACGTTATTTGGAATGCTTGTATTCGTCCACCCCCTATAGGGGAGAACTATTTACTCTACTCAACAGCAGTAAACAAAACACACAATGTTCAATTCACAAGAGCTGCAAGTTTAATTTTTCAGTTGTCTTAATGTTTGAGCAGAGCAATTAAACCTAATAGAGCTTGTGAACTGGTGCTTTGGCACATTCAGCATTCAAGTCCAAAGAAATGAATGTGTTGTTGTTCTTGGCAGAACAAAATGCTTAATTCAAAGAAAATAACTGCCTTTGCAATATTGGTTAGAAATATTGTAATTAGAAATTCCTCCCAGATCATACAGCCCTGGTCAGTATTTCATCAGTCGCATAAACGAACCAACAGGAGTTGCTTGCCAAGCTGAAGTTGGCTTCTTATTCACAGCTGTGGACATGGCAACATTCTGAAGAGTGTAAAGGAGGAGGAATAAATAAAACTCAACTAGGGTACATGATTTGCCTGCAGTCTGAACACAGCCTTTGACTGTTATCTAAATAAAAAAAGATTCACAATTCACTTTGGTGCACATTCAGCTGATGTAATGATGCATATTATTCAGTAGAAATTGCGAATGCATTGTGAGAGATTCTGGAATCACTCTGGAATTCTGGAATTCCATTTTATGATTCAAACACCAAGAGAAAATTGGCAGACATACTCAATAGTGCCCTAAAACACAGAGAGATCCATTTCAGTCACAGCCTTCATGTATATATGTGGAAGTAATTTTTTTACCACTTCATCTTCTTCTTGTTTGGATGTTTTTTCAGCTTACTTTATTCATCTAGTCACAGCAAAGATGGACATATTTGAAAAGTGTGAGTTTTGTATGCAGCATTATGTATCCAGTTCCTTAGTCTTTCATTTTTAAGAGAAAGAGAAAAGGAAAAAGAAAAGAGAGAAGTGAAAGGTAGTCTGGATTAGAGCTGAATTATTTTATTCGGATGTTTCTCTTTAACCCCTGTGAAAGTGACACATTCAATGTTATATTAAAGCCAGGCTGAAGGGAAAGACGTTGTTTAGAAAGTGAAGCAGTTTTTATTAAAGTCTCAGTTTGACAGACAGGTTTATTCATTTTCCTGTAAACTCTCAGCTCTGGAGTGCTGGACTTTGGTCAGTTTGTTTAGGTGAGGTGAGAAAGTGTGTGGCTACTTTAAACACACCTTGAATGGTTGTATAAAGATATAGATGATAAATGATGTATTTCATGATTTTTTTGGTGATCATGGTATTTAGTCAGACATAACACATGAATCCTCAAACTGCTCCACTCAAAAAAGTGAAATAGTAAAATTATGATATGGCCTTTTTAGATCATAATACATGTTGACAATATTGATCTATTTGGACTGGAAAGGTTTTGGTAACTTTTTATATAAATGTATATATTATGTAATCAGTATATTATGTCAGTTCTGTTTGAAGCTTTTTTGTCTTTCAATATATTTTTCCCAATATAAAGTGTTATTTTCCCACTGACTTTTGTACTTGGACAGTTTATGTACTTATTGGTAAGTATAGAGCACAATGAAAGATCATTTGCAGTATAATAATGAGGAAACAAGGAGATAACAACATTAACCTCTGTTGAAATTGTAGTATATTGGGTCAAGAGTTCAGTGTTAAAGATCTGTAAATCATTTACAGAGAGGAGTTTTCTGACACTGACAGTCTCTATTGTCATATTACAATCAGATTTGATTTATTCTAATATGTATTGTTAATGATAAAGTATTTATAAACAACCTGACATGAGGAGTGCATGTGGGAGGAAAACAAACAGTGCAATACGAGAAAAAATGTTAAAATCTAGGATCAATATTTTCAGGTCTATATCAATATTTTCAAAGTGTTTCTTTTGTGTTTTTTGCAGTCACGCTTCTTATTATGGTATAATTATATTTATTGGTACTGATTCATGGCTAGCAACCAAATTTGTCTAGTTGTCTGCAGCTAACTAGTTAGTAAATTTGACAAGCATGGCTGAATATAACAGCACTTTAGAGCTATTTTTTTTTTACTTTATTTAAAAAATCTGAGACTGCTGGTGTTATTTTGGTCACTGTTTGGTGATGCCCATTGGACACCACACATACTACTGAATTACTGAAAAAGGGACAGTGCCATTTGGGTCGACAATAGTGCAGATCAGTGATTAATGACATATGAATTAAGCTACTCTGTGTCTGTTGTGAGACACCTGAAATGAGCATGATTAAAAAAACAAACAAAAAATAAATAAATGAATAAGAATGCATGCAGAAGTGCATTTACATATCTGCAAGCAGCAAATCAGGAACAAAAAACATTTTATTAAAGTTGGGGAAAACAGACTTTCAGTGAGAAGAAATGTGGTGGATATTTCACTGTGATTCATGAATAAAATTTGGTTCAGTTATAAATGTATCAGGTCACTTGAATGAGGAGAGTAGCCTGTTAGAGTCAGCCGCCACAGATGAATGGACTTCAGCCAATGATGAACAACTCAAGCAAAAATCTAAATAATGGATATATTCCTTAGCTAATCAGTACTGGTGCAATGTTTCCAAAGCCAAAGATCACTTAAGGAAGGTAATGACAGAACCATCATTTCCCAATTTGAAAGAGTGACATTTCCACAAATCACATCTCTGTGTGTATAAGAATGCAGCACAGACATATATTTTTCTACAGTGTTTGACTATAAATATGCAAGAAGACATCTCACTGCACTTGTCAATATGGGCTCATCAATATCCCTGCTATGACCAGGCTTGCACACACACACCTAGAGAGGCACATCAAGTTACTGATGTGGTGACCTATGAGGAGTCCTGCTGTGCTCAGAAGGACACAGCCTTAAGTGAGGTGCTTGTGCTGGCTGGGTACCTCGCACCCCAGGGATTCTTCACTAAGATGCTACAATATTTTATTAATCTGGAAATGATGTACATATGACTTATGACTATAACTCCATTGTGTTATAGAATTGTGTGCAAAAGTGTGAAAATCAAATGATGTTTTATTGATTTTCTAAGTGAAAATGAGTAAACACTACAGAAAGCACACTTCAATATGACATTTTTCTCCAAATTTTATTATTTTTTTTTAAATGTTTTTGTAAAGTGTCCTTGGGTTTGAGAAAGGTGCTATATAAATTGAACTTACAGCCTATAAATTCACTTCCTCTCCCTCAGGTCCTGTGACAAAGTTTCGGCAATTCCCACCACCATGCCTGTTCATCAGTCCTACTACAGCTACGGGGCGGGGTATGGGGGTCCAGCCTTCTAGCTACAGGCAGGAGCCACCCAGAACACCAGCCCCAGTTCTCAGAGTTCTCCCCCTCCCTAAATCAGTCTTTCCTCACACTACCACAAAACGCTAACAATGGTCCAAACTTGCAAATAAACACTTTCAAATACAGTTTAACTTTCAAATAGAGTTTCCTCCGATTTACAAAAGTCAGTAAATAAACAGCAATTGTGCAATAAAATGTGCAGAAGTGTGTTCTCAGTAGCAGATGTGTTTACACTTAGTATTAGTATTTATTAGTATGCATTAGTATTAATAGTATTAGTATCTATTTACACATAGAAAATCAACAAGTGTATGGAATTTGACCAGCGGTGCGCAAACCTTTACATATGGCTGTATGAGTTTAGTGTGGAGACACTGAAGACTGGAATCTGACTTCTAACATTTTAAAGTAAAAGATCCTCCTCAATCTTTTAAATAATTAATCTTCAATTCCTTAGTGGGACACTGAATAAGAACAAACCAGTACAGAGTTTGGGATCATTAGAGGCCAGACTGAACTCTGTGGGTAATTTTCTAGGCCTAAGATGTTGTTTAAGGCACAGAAGCAGGGTCAGGAAGTGGGCGTTGAACAGGAAACGTCTGGAATGTGAGACTCGGGGGGAAAACCGAAAGTCAAATGAGTGGAGAAAAGCTGCGCAGATATTCACCTCTAATCCACGTCCTTTACAATCTTATCTGGAACCTACAGACAGACAGGGAACACTGTTCTGCACTGATTTCAGCATCTGCAGCTCATTTTATCAACATCTGAAGAACCTTCAGATACCATGTGTTCCACACAGAACCGAGAGTCACCCTGAGACAAAAGAAGAAAAGGTAAGACTGGCAATTTATCCTCAGCAATAATCAGAGTGTCTAAATATTACTAACATAACATGAAGAGACTAAGTGGATCGTAGCCATAAAGTTGTGATTTCATGCATTCAGCTTACATAAACCCACCAAAAGTGATAAGGAAGTTCAATCCCAGTGCAGTGAAGTTTTTCGTGGAAAAAACGTGGCTTTCTCAACTCTCTCTTTTTTCTAATCTAAAAATAGCAGCTCTAATAGAGGTGTTTTATTTTATAATGAAATGTAATATTTAGTAATAATATATATATATATATATATATATATATATATATATATATATATATATATATATATTATATTTTATAATATATATATTATATTTATATATATAATATATTTTGGGCCAAAACCCTTTGTGTTAAATCATATCAAACAGCATCATCTGAGTCAATTCCATATAATCAAGTAAAAACTATGTAGAACATTTTGGATTTCCTGCAAGGTATGCATTGAATGTAGACACTTCCTCCCTTATTTAATTCTGTGAAGTTATACCTATGATGATTCTTGCTGTCCATGTCTCTCATGTCTCTGTGTCTGTTGCTCCCCATCCCCTTGTTGTTTGTTATTTGGTGAAACAATAAACATTCTTGATCACAAAAAAAAAACTATGTAGAAAGTAAGATATGATTTAGTCTGAATGCGGTAAAACTCTACATTCATATTTCTTTATGGAGAAAGAAACTGCATTTCATCTAAAAAACAAAGTGAAAGTAAAATGTAAGAAATGGTTTATACAGATTTCTGTAATCAGTTCAGCTGAATAATCACATTTAGAATTGGTCAAAAACACTGTGAACACAAAAATGACCTTTTTTGCAGTTGAAGTTGAATGAAGTTTTATGCAGTTTGGACATCAAGCAGTGCAACTGATTTCCTTCCTCTGGCACACTAATTAGCTGATGAGTTGAATCCGTGTCCGGTCCCCACCCCTGGCCCAGATACACTAGATACTGGATGGCAACTATAAACAGTAGACTTCCTCAAGGAGAGACAAGAAATATTAAACAAACACACACACACAGAACAATTACAGTGGATTGTGTTTAATGTAGTTTTTCATAAAAATATTGCTTTACAGATCATGTTTAGTCTTTTGCACAGAGCTGTATGGCTTTCAGAGCATAAAGGAGTTATATTTCCTATAGTTAGTAATGAATTTAAAGGGCACCTCCACTGATTTTTCCAAATTTTTGCATAATCCCATCATTGCAATGTAAACAGAGAGATTCAGAATGGTTTGGTGTGAAATGGTTCAGATCTCTTTTCAGTGGTGGTGATAGGAACCAGGGGTCGCCATGACTACAACACAAATATAGACATTTTATTTACTATCCAGAACCACCAGTGAACCTACACAAGTCTTCTGAGTTTATATGGAATGTTGATGATGGGAAATAGTGGAAAATCTGAAATAATACATTTTCTTTGGGGACTATTTTGCCTCACAGCGCCCTGAATGTATCCCTCCACCATGAAATTCATTCAAATATATGGATTAAAATACATTTTAAGCCAAAACATTATCACAAAACTATCATAAAACAGTGTCTCAGTCATCAGGCAGTGAATTCATAACCATTTCATGTAGCAACTTTCTGTGAGGGAGCTTAGAGGTGGATGTCTGGTTCCTATCACCACCACTCTGAACAGTTCTGACTCGTTAAGTTTCTCTAGAACAGAGCGTTTCACACCAAACCACTCTGAACCGCTCTGAACCACTCTGTTTACATCTTAACCGTTCATGTAGAGTTTTTGAAAAATCAGTTACGTTTCCCTTTAAGGTATCATACTGTGATTGTTGACACTGGCAGTGATGAACATTTTTGCAATGAAAACAAAAAATCCAGAGTCAGTATTTTGTCTGTTATTTGCATTACGAGCTTAGTGACCAGAAAAGTAGGAGTTTGCTTTAACTGCAGTCACAGAACTATTTTTTCACAGAACATGCATTTTAATATAACTATTAGGATGTAAAGAAAGTTTCGCCAAAATGATTTTAATGAAGAACACAACAGCTTTTGTTAATGAAAGAACTGATTATAATTGTAATTAATCATGAAATACTCTATGAAACTGTTCTTACTGGCAAAACTTCTCATATACAGAAAGTGGCAGTTATTAATTTTGTCATCTTCACTCAGACACTAAACTACACATGGAATGTTCTCTCATCTCTCTGTGGAAAAGAACACATGAAGGTGCACTTTATCATTCCAAGCAGTAAACATTTACATGCAGTGTATCTGTATGATGAGAAATGAATGTTTCTAAGCTGTAAGTATCAATGATGAAAGGTTAATCTTGTGAATCTTTGTCTGTTGTCTGAGTTTTGGCCTCTGGATGGGTCAGATGAGGAGACTGACCATCTCTTTTAATCAGGGACCTTCATCCATGTTCAGTTTGTGAGAGATTTTAAATTGAGTGATTTGTTTAGATCTGGTTTGTCAGATAAAGACGTTGAATCATATTTCATAAGACACATCTGAGAGGGACGTATTGTATGAAGGCACTAACTCTCTTCTGTCTATTCGAATAGATCATTTATGCAAATTTAGAGACAGCTCATGAATATTTTGCTGCAAATATACAATGAGCTCATACCTAGCTCAGAGAAATGAAATATATTTATGAACCTAACTGTATTCCATGTGTACAGATCATACATCAAAGGACTGATTTTCTGGACTATGAAAATATACATTATTCTGGAAAACAGTTTTGGCAAAAATAAAATCCAGCAATAAATTGAATGCATATGGATTTCTTTTATACTTTTTATGCTAATTAGAGCTTTTACAAAAACAACCAACATTTCACATTTACTGTATGAGGTGGAAAATCAGAAAAAGTGTAGAGTTTTTAACTCAGTAATGAGTTAATTGCTATGACATAGATCAGGGGTCGGGTTTTTCATTCTAACCAAGCAAGAGCACCTCACATAACTAAGACTGAAACTAAGTGATTAAATAAGTAGAATCAGGTTATTTGGCCTGATTTTAAGTACTTTTACCATTTTAGCTGATAAAGCCAAGACTAATGGATCAACATGTTGATGCCATGATTGTAGAAATAATAAACATTTTTAATTTTATTTTGACTTGTCTATTCAGAAATAAGCCTTGGAAATCATTTTGGTGAGGACTATTTTAACAGTAATGTATTTTTTTCTACAATAGTTAAAAAATAGGTTTAAATGTATATGTAAATGTATATATAATTAAAAAAACAGTCCAGTGTATTATTTTTTAGAAATAATAGTAGTAATAATCCTCGTTTAGAGAGTAGTGCAGTCGAGTGGCTTTTTCTTGGATTGTTAAAAGTGAACATGTTCTGTGGTGAGTGGAGCTTTTAGCCATCGCTGAGCTGCTATCATCTTTAGTTTCTGTGGAGCTGAAAATGATACCACAACAAACAGCATTTTGTGTTTATTAGCTAACCTACCTTAGAAGACAGCTAATGTTGGTAATTATCCTTTGCCAGTTGAGTCATATTTCAGTCTTTTTACCAACAACATTATTTCCAATGGAGTTTAACACTTAGACCGGTTTAAACAATTTTTATGGTTGCCAATGACTTTTGTGCAGTACTGTATGAAACAGGGGTGTCAAACTTAACCATTAAAAAGGCCTTATTAAAACATCTCAACAAATCCAAAGGCCAAAGAAAAAATAGTTTTTATTTCATTTTTAATTAATGTTGTGCTATAACCCGAACTGGCCATTGTTCATTCAAAATACACAAAACTCTAACAGTAAAATACAGGCACTTGTAGTAGCCCATGAAAAATATTGCATAAATCCTTGAAATATTCTAAACTTAAACATCCCCAGGAGCTCAGTCTTTTAAACCTGCCGATCTGCTTTAATTACACACCTGACGTTGAGTGTTTATATTGGCTGAACTGCAGTCAGTGTGTTTGGTGATGTGACTGGTGTAGAACAGTGTAGAATTGTGTAGATTAAAGGTTTAACCGCTATCTTATAGGTTGTTGTCGGGGTAGTAGGGTTGGAGCACACATTACGTTGCAGTGCATGCTGGGGATTGTAGTGCAGCGCATTGTGAAACAGGCTAATATTAATAGAAAATTTAAATACTTTTGCTGGCTGGATAGGATTGTGTCATATGAATAGACAGCAATAAACAGTGTGTGATGTGAGTCACTTTTCTGCTACATCAACCTCACTAAAATTTTGGTCCTAGTTACGGCTCTGGTCCTACCAGGGGGTTAAAGTTAAAGTAAAATCTATTGAAAATCTAATGTAAATGTGACTCTGCTGTATTTAGATGGCCAAGCTCTGCTGCAATATTGTGTAATTAGAAAGCATACCATGATATACAGCACTGTGCAAAAGTATTGGGCAGCCAAGAAAACTGTTTAAATCTTTTCCTTTTAAAACACCTTTAAAACACTTTCTGAGGGGAAATCTGGAAGTTGTTAAACTAACCCACACACAGCACAATCACAATGGATTGTTTATTTGCATTTATTGTAATGTTAGTGAGTTTCTGAACAAAAACACGTATTGCCCCAGAAAATTGCTTTACATAATCCAGATGTCTAAGATTTTTGCACGGTGCTGTATGGCTTTCAGAGCACAGTGTTATATTTGCTATAGTCAGAGCTGTATGCTCATTTAAATGTAATAGTAGTGTTAAAATATTCAACTATGAATGAAGACCCGTGACTGGCAGTGATGAACATTTTTGCAATTAAAACAAAAAATCCAGAGTCAGTGTTTTATCTCAGTTATCTGTATTCTGCATTTAATGACCAGAAAAGTAGGAATTGGCTTCTACAGTATAAGAAATGTAGTTTAATAAACTGGACAATCTCACATTTTCCTGTTATTTTCCCATCAGACAAAGCTGAATGGCCGTACTAAGCCAGTGGAGTTAATGCTTTGATGTGATTGATGTCCTGCGTACACTCACCTCCCAGAAATAATGGCAAAGGAATACAGGAAAGTTAAAACCTCTGAAATGAGTCTCCAAGAGAAGCACTCCGAGTTTCATAGGTAAGCACATAGAATGTCTTTATCCAAATTTCTATCCTTGTACTGATCCAGTTTATTTTAATCTTTGCTATGAAGTACTTCTCCAATATTTGATCAGAACAAATAATGTTTTTAATAGAGCACTACACGGATACATGAACCAAAACAACAAAGAAACTGTACCATATGATGATTAATAGCACACTGAATCAAACCCATCAGAAATGTAATGTAATGAGGACTCTGCCCTTTCAGCCTCAGACTGTACAAGTGCCATTTTGGGTGGCTTGTATTATAGTAATGCTTTAGAGGAACTTCCTGTACATGAGTTATTCACTGTACATTAATAAACATTACAGTCACGCTCCATTACAATTACATCATCATTTTGAAATGTTCATTCAATACATTCAGTCATGAGTAACAAAAATAATGTAATAAATTGAAAACAAGTTTACTGTAAACTTCATAGCATGATTATTAATACATTAAACACACTTTGGTTTCTTTTCAAGGAAGAAATATGATTTTAATCACAATATTCAAAAGATTCACATATTGGTCCATTATTTATCCAGTCCCACTTTATATTAAGTGTCTCTAATAACTGTGTAGTTACAAATGAATAACATATGCAACTACACTAACTACTGATGATTAAGTCACTGTTACAGATGGATTACAGAACTACAGTCTGTGTAATTACACACGTCTATCAACTTCAGTTTTGACTCATGTAATTACTCAAATATCTTCTATAAAGGAACGTTCATGTAGTGCAGAGTTAAAGTTACACTTTAAAGTAAGTGGACAGTTACTGTGTAGTTATTATGTAGGTATTAATGTAATAATAGTGTAGTACTATAAATATTGCTTTGAGGGAAATGCAACACATTTAATTAATGTTAAGAAAGTTACATTTTAAGATAAGGATAAATCTGTTGTTCTGTCACATTTCAGAACGGGTTAAAGCTGAAACTGGTTACAGTGTCACAGCACTAGCAACATAAACACTAAATGTTAGGAAAGCTGGCAGATACAGTGTAAGTAATGTCTTAATGTACGTTATTACAAACTTACTTTTACTGCTGGAAAAAATTGCTGTTCCAGTCTGATCACATTGGTAATCACAAGAATGTTATTACCCTTGAGTAATTACATGAGAGAGAGTATGCTGTTACAACTATTAGCATACACTTGTGTAATTACATGAGGTAAAACTGAAGTTGATACACATGTATAATTACATAATGTGTACTTCTGCAATCCATCTGTAACAGTGACTAAATCAGTAGTAGTTACATTGTTATCTCATCTGTTTTTCACATGTAACTACACAGTTATTAGAAACAATTAATATAAAGTGGGACCATGTGTGCGTTAATAGCAATCCTTTTACTCAATAGGCTTGAAATTTGAGATTTTTGACTCAAGTCAACAAGATTTGTTTTTGTTATCAGACATAATAAAAGTCAACTGTTGTGTTCAGGCACACAGTCATTGGTTCAGTTTGTCTGCAATGATCCTAATAAGACATCCTAAAGATGTCCATTACAGTCTACTATGTCTGTTCCAGTCACGGTGAGTCTGGCCCAAAACCTCCAATGATCTCCAATGATTTATAATCTCTATAAAGTCACATCCAGATCCAGAGTGGATCGTTTAGAGTCCTGGTTCCTTTCAGCGGTTCATTCTCATGCTGTCAGGAAGTTTGTCTTTTGGGTTTTTGTTCCTCTTGTGCTTCTTTCTGTGCTTGGACAGTCATTACTGGCTATCTGAGTCACAACCAATAGAATAAAATACAGGGGCCTCTGTTAGCTACAGTACCATGTTACAATATTATCATCAATCAATCTCTGATTTTTACTCCTGCTATTTATTTATGTTTTTATATTTGATCATTTTAAACATATAATTGCAGTGGAATTGCTTCATAAGGCATCTTTTTGAGAATAACATTTCATTCAATAAAACTGCTAAAACCCTTTCTGTCTGTTTTGTAGTGGAAATGAGGGAAGGTCAGTCTCCCCTGTATACAGCTATTTTTCCTTGAAGACTGACCGGTCAATTCCAGAGCCTCTAAACTTCAAATGGTGTTCAGAAAGATATTCTTTTCTCTTCCTCTAACTCATCTTAATCCCATCCATAGATGTTATACATATACACGTATAGAATGTGTGAAGTGCCATTTGTGTCACATATACAATTAATGATAAAGCACTTTGATAACTGTTTGTAAATTTGTATCCTTGTTAATATAATGTCCCTCCACTACACAAAGCCCAATAAAGCATTCCTAGTGATATTAGGTGAAAAATAATCAAGCCACTTTGTTATGCAAATAACTGCATTTTGTTAGATAAATCGTTAGGCAATGGGGCAGAGCAAATAACAAGGGGGCAGGACCAGGGAGGAGACACAGAACAAAACCAACAACAAAAGCACATGGAACAAGAAAACAAAAGGCACACAGTGGAAGAAACAGACACACTTTAGAACAAGGAACTTGTCACAACAAGGCAATTATGCATTTATACAAATTATTACATGAATTTGACTGATTCTTCATTACAGAACAACAGCTATTATGATCACTTATTAACAGACATAACAAATATCAGCTGTTGTAATGACGTCTGCTTCAGTCTCTGTCAGTCAGAACCAAGACCTCAGATGATCTCCACAGTCACCTTTTACCCACATCCAGAATTATTAAATTCAAGTCTTGTTTTTTCAGTGGTGCTTCTTCGTGCTCTAGGGGGAGCTTCTCCTTTAGGTCATGGTTCGTCTCAGTGGTCATGCTTTGAGGGAGTTTGTCCTTTGGGGTTTTGTTCCTTTTGATTTTGTTTGTTGATTTTTGTATTTATTGGTTTTGATTTCATTTTACTTTTCAGTGCTGTCAGTTCAGGGACATTTAGGAAACAAATAGAGACACTTTCATAAATGATTTACTCAATAACTTATTTTAAGTCTTGAAAGTCACCTTTCACCCAGATCCAGAGCTGTTCTTTTCAGATTTTGGGTCCTCTCAGTGGTGTTTCCTACTGATCTTATAGAGTTTCTCTTTCGGAGTCTTGGCTCCTCTCAGTGGTTTTTAGAATAACTTCATTTTATTCTAGAAAACTGCTTAAACATTTTTGTCTTATTTTATTGGGGAATTCAAATGGGGATCAGCCCTTCAGGAAAGGTATTCATTTCTTCAAACTCTTTCTAGTCCAAATTACAGATATTTACTATCGTCATTTGAGAAAGGATTTGTTAGAACTATAAAGTACCATTTAGGGTGAAATTAACAAATAAATAGATAAGCACTTCATCTCATAAGTATTTAATACACCAAACTTGTATGAACTCTTTCATTTCGCTGTTTTTGGAAGAAAACCTTGTATCTCTATTTTTGTCGTTTTTCAGTTTTTGACATCATTTGAAAATGCCTGTTACTCTTTATATTGTATGTAAATTTCACGATGAACTGACCAAAAGAAACAGCCCAAGAGTACTTGGTAAAAAGTCAAGTCCCATTGACTTACATTAAAACTAAAGTAGTTTTTTTTTCTTTTCCTGTAAAGTGACCATACAAGGTTTTGTTCTGACAACAGCAATTTGCTTCTCTTCAACAGGTGATGTGCAGAAAGTCACTTAAAGCCCCTGTCAACATGGTTTCAAATGGTTCAATTTTTGTTTTGATTGTAAATATGTAAGTAGATATGCCACAAAAAAAAAATATTTACCCATGTTATATTCAAGAAATATGTATAAATTAATGCAATTCATTAGTAGATAAATACTCCAAAAATGCCAGCCTGCTCTTAACTGTGTAGACATGTCAGAATGCAGAATGATCAGCAGTACTGTATCCCAGGCAATGTAAACAACCCGGCTCCAGTGGCAATGGTTTAGCCCTACACGTTTGAGCACCACCCAAATGAAAATAGACCACTTTGCTTTTCTTGAACGCTCTTTGAATGTTGAGTAAAATGTGCAAAACTTTTTTTTTTTTTATTGGATGTTCGAAATCTAATTACATTTAGTAGAAAATTTGAGAATTTTGGCTTTCATCTTATGACAGGTGTATCACATATTGTGTTCAATATCTGAACTCTCAGCTCTAACGATATATCCATAACCTATAGCTAGATAGCTAACTGCTGGACCATGTTTCTGAAACTGAGGTCACACAGGCTCTCGTTATGAGTGGATACTGTCATATTTGTGGGCACTGTTGAAAAATTTCTATCATGACTATAAAATAAAATTCAGAGGAAACACTGAGAGTCTTGATGTTGGCAGGGTAGATAACATATTAGCTTTTTATTCTTGCATTTAAGGTGAACCACCGCCTACTGCGCTCTCAGAAATGAAGTTAATCACTTACAGCAGGATCCTCGAACAGGTGGTTAATGCAGATAAGAAGCAGCAGTTTGCTAGGCTACAAACAGAAATCTAATAAACCTTCTTAACAAGCACCGTTAACACGTAGAAAAGCTTAAATAGGCTGCTTACTGGGAGTTTTATCTGGGAGATCACTTGGTGTGAGGGAGAGGAACGTGAGTATACATAATGCTAACGCTGCTCGGCACTTTGGCAGATCTGATGTCACCTGCGGCACATTTAGTTCTGCCCCACTCAATTTTTTTCAGAAAAGACCAAATAATTGTAAACACATCACAAAGACTATAGATAACAGTTAGAAGAGAATCATGAAAATGAGTAGACAGGGCAGACATTTTAATTTTGTCTTTAAAGAAGACAGGAAATTAGCATGTATGATTAAAACTTATTTTTATTTGGTATTTAGAGTGCAAAGTCATGAGAATAGAGACATAAATTTGAAACAGCAAGTTCCAAGAAACTTGGATTGTTCTTCACTTTAGATCTACAGTCTCTGCTAAGTTAAAATGCTTATATACTTATATATGTAGATTTCAGACATCTTTCTTCTCTCCTTCTGATTTAGTTTAATACACAGTGACATACTAACTGCTATGCAAAATACCTTGTTTCAATTTGAATTGTTTTGATAATTTACATCAAACTGTGCATGTGTTGAGATGACACTGATAATACAGTTGCTGTAACGTGTCGAGAAAGACAACACAGCTCTGCACAGCTCACTCAACACAGCATAGGCCTTTGGTCAGCTATAGTATTTTATTTTGGAGGTATTTTCTTTATTTATTATTAACAATTTTTCAACAGTCTTGAAAGTAGTGGGTGCTGCAGCACTACCTGGCCGCTGGTCAGAAAAGACTATACTGAACATTTTCACTTTTATTTTGACTGCAGAGGTCAATGGAGGTCAATGTCTACCGGGACAGGTGGCAAGCTTCAAAAGAAGATTAAAGACCTCTTCAAAATCTTCAGTGTAAAGCAAAATGTTTTTTCATTATCATCATTACCACCAGGTTCCACTGCCAATGTCGCGTCTAGTATCCAATAGACCATGATGCAGTGTTACACAGCCATGTAGCAACTGATCAGCCAACTGTCCAATCACTCTTAGTTCTCTAATATGGCTTTATGTAGTAATTCCTATGAATAGAAACTGCATACCCTTGAACTATAGTGTAAAAATGTTGCTGTTACGTACTGTACTTTAATAGTGTCAAAGCAACCAATTACCAAAACATGGGTAAAAGTTCTGGGCTATAAACTCTTTTTTAAATCTGTGGAATCTAATGATTTTAGATTCACTTCAAATTTTAGAATTTTGCATGAACCAGTGTTATGTAATTTGAATCACATTAATATAATTTTCCATTCATTGTTTTATCATATTTAATTAATTTTCTCTACATCTTTGTTTTGTCTTAAGGAGATTGAGAGGAAAATAATGTGCTTGTTAAGCACGAGCTGGATATGTATAAGAAGCTTCTGAGAAAGGAAAGCACACAATGTTACAGAAAAGTCCAGCAAAGCAAATGGGATTTCAGACAGGGAGTTCTTAATGACACTTTTCTACTTAGAGGACATGGAACATGAGGACCTCGCTGATGCACTGCAAAGTAAGAAATCAATCACATGACAGAATATGATATTTTCCAATTATACATGCAATAATACATTTGGGAATTGTTTTTTATTTTTGCCACTTTGCTTTCCATATTTGATCAAATATAACTGAAATTACAGATTAGATACTGTACAATGTGTCTGTACCATTTCACAGATGTACATTTATTTTTTTAACTTTTATTTGTCTCTGTTTTGTTTTATAATTGATTAATTAGATGAACTGATTGGAATTATATCCAAACAAAGACTGAGGAATGAGTGTCATCATGTACATGAAGGAATTGCAAAGCAAGGAGAGTCCAGCAGTTTAAACACCATCTACACAGATCTGTACATCACTGAAGGTGGAGCTTGACAGGTCAACAAAGAACATGAAGTGAGACTCATTGAAAAAACAGTGTAGACACAAATCAAATGGAACAAGAAGTACAGATCAGATGCAAGGACATGTTTAAACCTTTAACTGAAAAAGACAAACTCATCAGAACTGTTCTGACCCAGGGAGTTGCAGGTATTGGAAAATCAATCTGTGTGCAGAAGTTTATTTTGGACTGGGCTGAAGGTAAAGAATACCAGGACATCCAGTTCATCTTTCCACTTCCCTTCCGAGAACTGAACCTGAAGAAAGGAAGTCAGAGTTTGATGAAGATCATCAATCTATTTTTTCCAGAGACAAAAGGACTGAGATTAACCGATC
Source organism: Colossoma macropomum (assembly GCF_904425465.1). Lineage (NCBI taxonomy): Eukaryota > Metazoa > Chordata > Actinopteri > Characiformes > Serrasalmidae > Colossoma > Colossoma macropomum. The sequence goes on from NW_023496052.1 coordinate 142,097, forward strand.
AGAATAAAGTCCTGTTCATCTTTGATGGACTGGATGAATGTCAGCTTCCTTTAGCATTCCAGAAAAATGAAATCTTAAATAATGTTACAAAAGAAGCCCCACTGGACGCTGTGATGACGAACCTCATCAAAGGAAATCTGCTGCCCTCTTCTCTGATCTGGATAACCACTAGACCAGCAGCAGCCAGTATGATCCCTGCTGAGTGTATCGACCGAGTGACAGAGGTGCGCGGCTTCACTGATGAGCAGAAAGAGGAATACTTTCAGAAAGAGAATCAGTGATCAGAAACTGGCCAACAAAATAATTGATCACATCAGAGAATCAAGAAGTCTCCACATCATGTGCCACATCCCCGTCTTCTGCTGGATCTCAGCCACTGTACTTCAGAGAATTCTGAAACAAACGGAGAGGGAAAATACACCAACGACACTGACGGAAATGTACACCTGCTTTCTGATCTTTCAGACCGTACAGGGGAACCTGAAGTACACTGGTAAGAATGTCTTGGACATACCATGGGATAAAGAGGGCCTTCTGTCACTGGGAAAGTTGACTGATCTTCCACACAGAAGATCTAGAAGCCTGTTGAATTGACCCCAGTAATATATCAGTGTACTCAGGACTGTGTACTCAGGAGACAGGCAGATTTCTTGGCACAGTTTACAGCTTTGTACATCTCAGCATTCAAGAGTTCCTTGCTGCCGTATTTGTGTACGTTTCTCTCATAAATGATAATAAGAATGTTTCAATCTAAATCACAGGAGTGCACAAAAACACAAGTCAATGATTTGCTCAAGACTGCAGTAGACAAGGCTTTGAAGAGTGACCATGGACACCTGGACCTTTTCCTTCGCTTCCTTCTGGGTCTCTCTCTGGAGTCTAATGAGAAGCTCATCCGAGGTCTGCTGACCCAGAAAGGAAGCAGTTCTGACTGCCAGAAGGACATAGTTGAGTACATCAAGTCAAAGTTTAAGGAAAATCCATCTCCAGAGAGATCAATCAATCTCTTCTACTGTCTGAATGAGTTAAATGATGATTCTCTAGTGAAAGAGATCCAGAGTTACATGAGCTCAGGACGTCTCTCTGAAGCTAAACTCTCACCTGCACAGTGGTCAGCTCTGGTCTTTGTGCTGCTGACATCAAAAGAGAAGCTGGAGGAGTTTGACTTAAAAAAGTTCATCAGATCAGATGATTGTCTTATCAGACTGCTGCCGGTGGTCAAGGAAGCCACATCAGCTCTGTAAGTAAAACCTGTTTCTCATATATATGTGTATATATATATATATATATAAAAGAGACACACACACACACACACACACACACACACACACACAGGTGCAGACCCCCATACCCTTCATGTGTCTGGCAGAAAACTGAGATCACTTCCAGCATCACATGTAATGCAGTCGATTATACATATGTCAAGATATATAGCATATTTTTTCGTTCAGATTGCTTCATCATAACGGGAGTTATAGCAGAATATTCAGGGGCTCATTTGAGTGAATTTCCCTGTATCTGTATGGTGTATTCAACATGCAGAGATCTGTATTGATAATACAATAAGAAAACAAATAATGGAATAGTAAATTATATCATTGAACAGACCCCTGAGGACCCTCATGGTGGGTGTAATTCTGTGAGGTGGCAGTAAGTTTTGTTCAGATTTCTTTCTCAAATAAAAAGGTTTTTTTTTATTCTTATATTTGTGGAAATATAAGAATATACAGTTTAATTTGAAAAAAAAAAACTTAATCTTGAGATTAAGGTCAAATTTTAAAATAGGTGTCCATGATAATGCCTGTCAATTTCAGGTGGTGTAATCAGTTATACTATTCATTTCCAGTCATTCCAATTGTATAGTAAAAATCCTTTATATAAGGAAATATATTTTAAAGTGTTATAATTGCATTATGATTTATGATAATGTACGTTGAGCACTATGGTTGTCATTCTATTTTTTAAACAAAAATGGCTGACATTAGATATCTAATAAATATGTTTTATTAAAGGACAAGTTTACTGTTTTTCACCCTGACCTTATTAAAATTGTTATTTGCATTATTTATAATTGTTCATTGTAACCTGTAACTGTAACCTGACAGAGAGAAGCTGTTCAGCTCTGATTAAAGTCCTCAGCTCAGAATCCTCTGTGCTGACTTTTCTGGATCTGAGCAGGAATCCTGTACAGGACAGAGGAGTAGTGCAGCTCTCTGAAGGACTGAAGAATGCAAAGTGTAAACTGCAGAAACTGAAGTGAGTTAATCTCTAATTAAGTAGACTGTATCAGTCTCTGAGTGTCAGAGTGTCTCAAGAAAACCACCATGCCAACATTGGAGAGAAGAGCAGAGAAAATTCATATCTGTAGATGTTAATCTGAGAGAAACAAAACATTAACAGGTTTAATACAGACCATCAACATCCTCAACAAGCTGGTATAGACACACTGACACCATCCTGTATCTGAAGCATAACTGGATTAGGTTTTGGTTAAAGATAGGGTTAGGTTTTAGATTGAGGCTAAGGTTAGGATTAGGATCAGATTTTGTGTTCAGATTAGAGTTAGGGTTAGGGGTAGGGGTAAGGCCAGCTACAGGGTTAGGTTATGGGTAGGGTTGGGTAAGGTTAGGTTTTGCTTAATGAAAGTACCATATTGAGTCTACTTCATGTAACATATCAACAATACATCTACTTAATGCAAGTAATGTATAAACAGTACATCTTCAAGATATTTACCTCCATGTATTCAGAGGGTCTTTGTTTTTAGGCCATATTATTAAAATTAAACTTTCTATATTGTATATTATATACTCTGTAAGTATTTATCATATTCATTATTGGGTCATGCACAAACGTGGTATATTGTCTTGTGTTTCACTAAAAGGTAATACATTTTTGTTCTCTCCATAGTCTTTCATTCTGCAGTATAACAGAGGAAGGATATGCTGATCTGGCTTCAGCTCTGAAATCAAACCCCTCATCACACCTGAAAGAGCTGGATCTCAGAGGGAACGATCCTGGAAATACAGGAGTAAAGAGGCTCACTGATCTACTAGAGGATCCACACTGTAAGCTATGGACAATAAGGTAAACAGTTTCTACGTTATAGCTTCCCAGTCAACCTAGCAAAAAACAAATATATATGATGAACATGTAAATGTTGATTTTTTTCAACCATTGCTTTCCTTTAATTAATGACATTTGGGTCTTTATTTATTATGTGTAGTTTTGTTAAAAGTGTAAGTTATTTTCAAAGGAAAAATCATATGAGATGTACATTTATATAGAATTCAGAGTAGCAGAGAAGTGTGAGGTTTAGTCAATGTAAAATTGTGAAAAATGTGATTCTCTTTCTTCAGACTGTTGAACAGTTCTACTGCAGAGGAAGTCTGTGATGTTCTGACTAAAGTTCTAGGAATAAACCCCTTACTGCTGAAAGAGCTGGATCTGAGTGGGAAAATACAAGGAGATTCAGAACTGAAGAAGATCTCTGATCTACTGGAGGATTCACACTGCAGAACTCAGATACTGAAGTGCGTAATGTAATTTATTATTGCACTTGTCATTGTTATTATTATTATTTTATTAGGTACATGATAACTAAAGAAACTTACGTCTGTCACCTACACAAGATGACAAGATTGAGACAACTTTTAGATATATTTTTAAAGGATAATGAATAAAAAAATGGTTAAAGTATGCTTTACTGAAATGTCTTAAAATCTACACACAGGTTTTTATCACAGAAAAGAAAGATCTCATTAATCTTTTCTCCACAATTCCTCTCTGTCTACAGGCTGAATAAGTGCAGTATTACAGAGAAAGGCTGTGCTGCTCTATCATCAGCTCTTTGTTCAAATCCTTCACACCTGATAGAGCTGGATCTGAGTGAGAATAAACTAGGAAACTCTGGAGTGAATCCGATCTGTTCTCTACTGAGCTATAAGTTCTGTAAACTACAGAAACTGAAGTGAGACCAAGTTCGATCCTGGAAATACAAAATTGAAGACGCTAACTGATTCACAAAACGATCCACACCGTAAACAGAAGGTAAATATATTAATTTACCCAGAAGTAGCACCTGAAATTTACTCAGCAATGTATTACATTCCAATAAATGAAAAGAAACATACTCAGAAAGTATAAACATTGAAAGTAGTCCTTCTAAATACACTTGTAATAACTGGTTACTGTAGAATACTGCATACTTACACACAGTAAAGCATAATACAATATCTCACAATATTAACATTGTTTTCCTTTTTTTCCTTTCAGTGTGGATGGCTGCTTTAAAAAGTCTTTATATAAAAGAATATCGGATGACAAGTCACAGACAGCAGCAAAAATCTGGATGGACAGTCACCATGTCAAACAGAGTGGGTCTCTGCTGGCTGGCTGGAGTCCACTTAAATGTGATGTGCTAAATGGATGAGAAACAGCTGTTCCAACATCAGGAATGAATAGGATGGTCATGTTATTTACTTTTACCACAGTACCAGTCAAAAGTCTATGTATGTGTTTTTAAATCAGGCTTTGATCCTTTTCTGTTTAAACTTAAATTTTGGGCTCCCCAGTCAAATTCCACGTTGTGTTGATTTTTTGAGTAGAATAAGTAAAAAAAGCAACTTTTATAGAAAACAAACTTCAGCACATTTTAATCAATTATTGTTTGTTTACTTTTTAAAAGAAAAAAAAAAGACTAAATGTGATCTTTGCAAAAGTTATGGCACATTTTCTTTTATAGTGTTTATTTTGTCGAAATTTATGTTTTTTTTAAGTTGAAAATGGGCTGTGTTTCAGTTTGTCCCTAGTTTAAACTAGTGATAGCTCTTCCGATCACTATACTCAAATGTTGGCTACACAACGTTTGAATCATTTATGGCTGCTAATGCACAGATATACTAAATCTGTAGGTCCAAGATGTTTTACTTTATCTATTGTATGAAGACAGAATTGTGGAGTTATTCTGTTTTTGTCACCACTGGTTAAAAACTGCTATTATACTTAAAGCATTAATAGAACATGTGAAAAATCTCAGTACAAAATCATCAAACAATCATTCACACAGTCTTCAGAATGTGAATGATAAGTGTCTATTTTGATATTTATTTTGATATCAAATTATTATTAAATATCAAAATTCTTAAAAAAAAAAGAAAAAAAAAAGAATCCTACTTTGAACTCGAAGTAGTGCACACAGCCTTAAAATGGCTGGCATGTATTTCCAATGGTATTTGCCAGCTTTTAATTTTTACATTTTTGTTTAATGCCGAATTCTTGTAAGAATCTTTGTTTTCAACTTATTACCACCTCTAGTATATTGTTTTTTCCACTAGCACCACTGTGGATTTGTAGTATTATATCAATCATACTGTAGTGATACTATATATTTACAATTTATTGCAAAAAATTTAAACATGGACATTTCAGTCTTATAACATTCAAGTGTCATTTTTTACTTCTATACTCTAAATATCCAGAGATATTTTCAGTAAAGAAGTGAACAGAAAAGCTGTATCTGTGTATTGTTGGAGGAGCCTGACTCACATTTCACAGGAAAGTCCTAAAATTCAGAGATTTGTAATGCATCTCACACAGAACACTTTACTGTCTTTCAAAGATCATGGGGAGAAACTTACAATAGCTGAATGTTTTCCATTGTTTTTAATAAAATTGCTTAAAGTGTTAATTTGGGTAAACTAAAGAATACTCAAGAAATGAGAAGAATAGCCTTTTTAATAAACAGCGTAAATGTTGAGAATGTTAAAAAAAAGTATTGCAGTAACCATCTTTGTGGTTGCATCTTGATGCAAAGCTGTGGACATGCTTCTGTACATTTTCTGCTGTCTAAATACATTTTTGTGAAATCACCACACAGTTTGTTAATATAGAAAAGATGATGGTCTTCAAAGGGACTAAAGGAATGTCTATGTTTTAGTATGAAGCTAAGCTTATAAACAAACCCATTTTTTGTTTCTTGTGTTGTCTTTGTGTTTGTTAATCATACATAGTTAATTCCTAGTTTTGTTTTACACATACAATGTTTTCCCATATGTTTGTCTTGATATGAATAAATCTACTCAATTTCCTCAATCTTCTGTCTTATGAATTGAAATTTAGATAGTTACAGCTATTTATAAATCCAACAGTATGATCACATTATTAATTACAACATTACAACAGTTTCTCATTAGGCTGAATGAATAACTGACTCTAAATGTAGGTATTGTGATATAAACTCTGTCTGTTCTACAGTTTCTCATTAGGCTAATTGGGATTTTTCTTCTGTAAAGCTTGTCCAACCTCACAACATGAGCTATGAAAGAATGTGTGGGTCAAAGCCTCCATAAATGTCAAACCACACATGCTATTATTTTTTTCTTTTTGAAAGGCAGAGCTATGATATCATCTGGCACCAAGATTCAGATTTTAGACTTTACAAATTTTTGACCAGATTAAGAACCAAAAAATGGTCTTGTTAACCTAATCTGAGGTAGTCTGTAGTAGAGAGCAATCAGATTTAGCACTGTGACATCACATGATTATAAAGTCATTGGAGAGGCTTGTCCTTAGTCACTTCAGGACTCATGTGGGCGTGGCATTGGATCCCTTACAGTTTGCCTATTGGCCACGTGTTGGGGTTGAGGGTGTCATGATCTACCTGTCGCACAGGACTTACTCAGTCTTAAGACGGCAGGGAGCACTATGAAAGTCATGTTCTTTGACTTCACTACTTCCTTCAACACCATCCAGCCCCTCCTGCTGAGGGACAAGTTGAATTTGGCACAGGTGGACACTGCCCTGGTATCCTGGATCACCGACCGTCTATCCGGCAGGCCCCAGTTTGTGCAGCTACTCTGCATTTTCCATGATCATATTTTAAGTTCTGCTTATCTACCTATTGTTCGTTATTTCCTCCTGCCTCAAAAATGAAAGTGGTTTGATCCCCTGGTGAACACCTCTAGTGTGTAACTTCTTCGTTGTTGGCTGTAGAGGGCAGTTAGTGGCTCTTCACCATGTCTGACCTGTTAAAATGAAAACAAAATCAGGATTTCACAACCTAAAACAGCAGAGAGAGACAGAGAGAATGCAAAAGAAGACAGGCCAATTCTCTGATTTCTTTCAGAGACAAGAGGATCGTAAAGTGCCAAACAGTGAATATTTTGTAGCAACATGACCTACAGTTAGCTCGGTTAGCTAACGAAGAGCCACATTTGCTGTCATCTGAAACAAGTGCACGCTGATAGAGAAGCACAGGACTTGATTCAGTGCAGCAAGTAAGATTTCTTTTAAACAGTTAATGTAATGTAATGTGTTTCTGCCATTACAACCCAGTGAACTTCACCTCAGCCCAGCAGCCAGCCTGTACAACACACTCTGTTAGTTCAGGAGCAGCCAGTGCTACAACACGCAGTTACTGAGGGAGACAGAGCAGCGTCTCTTTTTTTCATTAGGACATCAGGCAAGGTGAGCTCACCAAAGTAGATAGCTAAGAGGTAACTGTCAAGCAATCATTTATTGAGCAGTTTCAGAGAAGATGAGAGTAAATATATTTAAATGCATTTGTGGATGTTTTTCTCTTTTGAATTTCCCTCTAATTACAATGATTGTTTTGAACAGAGACCAAGTTTAAGTCTGAACTACAGCAAGATTAAGGAGCAAAGCACACTTACCTTGTTGACTGTCAGCTGTTTAACTATTAAATGCATACCAACAAACTTAGTAAAGAAATACACCTTAATAAATATATTATTTTTTGCCTTTCCTTTAACTTCTTTAGGGGGCTGTTTTTGCTCCCTGGCTTTTCACTTTTTACATCTCCAATTTCATGTATATCTCTGAGATGTGTAATAATACATAATAATACACTAATAGACTGAACAAGATCATTAGAAAGGCTGGCTCAGTCCTGGGGGGTTGAAAAAGACGCTGAAGGGGTGGTGGAGAGGTGGATGGTGGCAGAGGAGTCAGTGATCATGAAGAACGCCTCTCACTCCACAAAACACTGCAGGGACAGAGGAGTACAATGAGCAGCAGACGGCTCCAGCCTCTGTTTTACCAGACCTATGTGTATTCTATGTTGGTCTTGTTTTGTGTGCTTCTGGACACTCTAACTTCCCTTTGGGGATTAATAGAGTGTTATCTATCTTATTTGTTGAGGGAACGGAACAGTGCTACAATTTGCTAACACAGAACCCACTATATTCTGCTACATTTATCTGTTTAGTTTCTCTTTTTTGAGAATCTTCTTCATCTGGATGAAAATAAATAAATAAATAAGTGGACCCACACTCCACAAAACAAGAAATTGTTATCGGACAGCAGAGAGGCAGACCTAAGTGCAGAGAGGGAAACTAAACGTTGAGTGATTCTAAATGTTGGGGTTGAGGCGGCTCAGCGCCAGACTCAAACCTCAAAAATGGGAAAAACGCCTCAACGAATGGAAAAGGCAAACAAAGGGGACACTGAAAACAGCTCAAACAAAGGCTGAGATAGAAAAGGGAAGTAAAAGATAATCAGAAACAAAAGACACTTCCTCTGTGATTCTGAGTGGAAGATCAGCTTTATGTTTCACCTGTTTGCTCTTTGTGGAACAAACACCTTTGTACAGAGCCGTTTCTGGTTTAAGCCTTCCTTTTGGCTTTTAAGCAGTTTTGGGGCCATTTATTCTTTTTTTTTCCAGCCCTCTTTTCTTTTCCTTCCTCTTTCCTTTTCGTCTAAATACCCACCTGGGCTGAGTACTGTACCGGTCACCCCTCTACAAAGGCGTGAAAAAGGGCTGCTGTTTGCCACAGCCTTAAGTAGAGGAGTCCACAGGTGTGTCAGGTTGGGCCTAATCAGCCAGAGGGCTCCTGGGAATTGGAGTTCCCTGAACTTGTGGCACATCGCCACCGTCGCCCTCTGCTTGAATTATATCTGTGGTAAGAAAACTCTTTATCCTCCACTTCCACTAAACATGACCTGGTCACTGGGTAGAAACGATTGTATGATTTCTCTATTTTTGGAAGGACTCTAAAATGTGTTCAGAACTGCTGAGGAGTGCTGCCACTGTGCCCGTCTTAAAGATAAAGTGGAGAGGAGCACCGCTGCAGCTGCCACCACTGCCTCCAGTCTCGATGTGGTGAGCCCCAAGGAGTTCCTTCAGGCCCAGGAGGAAGGTGCCTAACTCTCCTGGGTGTGTGGTTGGCTTCAGGTGGGGCAAAAACCAGACTGGACAAATGTGATGCCATACAGTCCCACCCCTAAGGCAGCTTGTACAGCCTTCAGACGCATGACGAACTGCTGTACTGTGTGTGGGAGGAACCAGTGCCCAGGAAGTGTGTGTGACTGTTGGCAGTGCTGCCCAGTTTAAGATGGTGCTGAGTGTGGTACATGGCACAGCTGGTGTGGGGCACTTGTGTATTTATTCAATTGTTTGTTTTTTTGTTTGTATGTTGTGTTTTTAGGGAAACCAAGACTGAAGTTGCCATTCACTGCATGGTTGGTATATCTCGAAGAAAAAGAAGAGGATCTTTTCAGAATTTGGTGAAAAAACCTAAATCACAATGACTTCACAATGTTTTATGTTACGCTTTATTTGTTGTGTTTACCTTTCCTTAAAATGCATGACAAATACAAAGATATTGAAACTGAAGTCTTGGGCCTGAAATTTTCTCTATTAAGATGCCGAAGCACAAAAGAGGAGGTCTTACAGGGGAAGTGATGAAGATCACAGTCAACAAAGGTGCCAGTGCCTCTGTGCCTCTGATATATGCCCTCAGTCTGAGATACCCAAGACAACTGAGGCATACCTGTAAAGTTTTTCCTTCAGAGTTGCTCCGTGACCTGGATGGACTGAAAGCTAGTCCAAAAGTAGCACAGACTTTTTCCTAAATGATGTGAGAAGTACAGAAGTACTGTGAAATGTCAGGATTTTATAGTGAATTTGTCAAAATTCATCATAATTAAAACCAGCAATGTTCAGAGAGAAAGTTGCTGAGTTTATTTTGTACTATGCAGGTACCTTTATTTTTTCTGTGTGAAAAAACCTAAGGCAGCAATTTGCTTGGACATTTTTAAATGCAACACAAACAAATGTAAAGTTATACCAAATTAATGTATTAGGTAGGTCCTACTTGATTTTTATAATATTCACTAAAATCAAATTAGTGGAAATTAATTTATTTGTGTTAGAAGAAAACAATAAAATTGATATTAGGCAGGTTTAAATTATTTTAGCTTTCTAATGTTAAAGATTTTCATATTGATAGTATGTAATTTTATGCATGTAATAGTAAGTATTAATAGTAGGTGATCTAGTGCACTTAGTCTAGTTAATTCTAGTTGATACAGCTTTAAAAGAATGCAAGCAAATTGTTACCTTTATTTTTAAGTAAATATTATTATATTCATTTTAGAGTATATATGTATCTTTATGTAATTTCCTTTTTCTTTTTATCCTGTTTATTATTGATGCTCATTTTGTTCTATATAAAACCTAATTTTTCTCTGTGCTGCCTACAAACAGGAGTCCTGGATCTATTCCACATGTGCTCTCAAGCACGATCTCGCCACAGTCTTTCTGTGTTGTGAAGGTTGAACACCAAAGCCATGGCCATCTGCGTGTTCCTCTTCAGGACGAAGAAGTATCCAGCGTCCACCCTAATGGCCAAACTAGCACTGGCTGACCTGCTCCTCATGTATGTGGATGATAGTGTGGCTCATCACTGTACCGCTCTACCTGTATCAACACTCTTAAAGCACAACCACCTGCCATGACATCACTTGCCAAAACCAAATACACTTCTTTGTTGAATACACTGATCAGGCATAACATTATGAGCACCTCCTTGTTTCTACTCCTAACCCTAACCCTAATGTCCTGTGACCGCTGATGAAGGACCAGAGGATGGTCAACACAAACTGTGCAGCAGCAGATGAGCTATCGTCTCTGACTTTACATCTACAAGGGGGACTGACAAGGTAGGAGTGTCTAATAGAGTGGACAGTGAGTGGACACAGTGTTTAAAACTCCAGCAGCACTGCTGCGTCTGATCCACTCGCACCAGCACAACACACACTAACACACCACCACCACGTCAGTGTTTAACCTATCTTCTTATTGGCAAGATCCACTGATGCATAGTAGGTGGCAGTGATGTCCATATAGTGCAGTGTCAGCCTTTCACTGGAACTGCACCATATTAGGGTCTAAATTGTATTATGCTTGTTCCTTGTATGAAGTGTCATAGCAGAGATCTACATACAGAAACATTCATTTCTCCATGCTGTGGAGGTGCATTTTTAAGAGAAAGAGAAAAGGGGAAGTGAACGGTAGTCTGGATTAGAACTGGATTATTTTACTCAGATTTTCATTCTGAAGCCTAAAAAAGTGACACATACCGTGTCATATTAAAGCCAGGCTGAAGGGAAAGAGGTGATTCAGAAAGTGCAGCAGTTTTTATTAAAGTCTCAGTTTGACAGACAGGTTTATTCATTTTCCTGTAAACTCTCAGCTCTGGAGTGCTGGACTTTGGTCAGTTTGTTTAGATGAGGTGAGAAAGTGTGTGGCTACTTTAAATACGTCTTGAATGGCAGTTTGTATAAAGATGTAGATGATAAATGATGTACTTCATGATTGTTTTGGTGATCATGGTATTTAGTCAGACATAACACATGAATCTTCAACCTGCTCCACTCAAAAAAGTGAAATATTAAAATACATTATGATATGCCCTTTTTAGATTATAATATATATATATTGACAATATTGAACTTTGTTGCACTGGACTTGGAAAGTTTTGGTAACCTTTTATATAAATGTGTGTATTATGTAAAGATGTCAGTTCTGTTTGAAGCTTTTTTGCCTTTTAATAAACTGTAGTGAAAGTTTACTGAGAAATAAAATCTATTTCATTTTAAATGTATTCAATTTGGTCAGATTTGATTTATTCTAATATGTATTGTTAATGATAAAGTATTTGTAAACAATCTGACATGAGGAGTGCATGTGGGAGGAAAAATGTTAATATCTAAGATCATCATTTTCATATCTTGTATATCAGAGTGTTTATTTTGTGTTTTTTGCAGTCGCGCTTCTTATTATGGTATAATTCTATTTATTGGAACTGATTCACTGCTATCAACCAAATTTGTCTAGTTGTCTGCAGCTAACTAGTTAGTAAATCTGACAAGCAAGGCTGAATATAACAGCACTTTAGAGCTATTTTTATGGACAAGATTACACTAAAAAGATTTACAGTTTATGAATCTGCTTCATTATTTTTACAGTGTTATATTAATTCATGTTGTATATTTTATTATGCTCAAATTTACACAATGTCAGGTTCACTGTTTTTGTGAGGCATGTGTATCCTACTGTGGAAAGCATAAAGAAAGGACAAAGGAACAATGGGGTAGGAATAGAGATAAGGAAAAGAAAGATAAAGATATAATAGAGCCCACTACAGTGTTACTGTACTGGGTAGAGAGGGGGTGGGGTTTATACAGAAATATTCTTAGATTTGTCACATTTTCCTGATTAAATAAATAAATAAGTGAGAATGCATGTAGAAGTGCATCTTTACATCTGCAAGCTGCAAAAAAAGTGCTAAATAGACTTTCAGTGGATAGAAATTTGGTGGATATTTCACTGTGATTCACAAATTAAATTTGGTTCAGTAATAATTGTTGAAGGTCACTTGAATGAGGAGAGCAGCCTGTTTGAGTCAGATGCCACTGATGACTGAACTTCAGCCAATGATGAACAACTCAAGTAAAAACCTAAAGAGTGGATATGAAGTGCTTAGCTAATCAGCATTGATGCAAAGTTTCCAAAGCCAAAAACCACTGAAGGAAGGTAATGAACCATAATTTCCCAACTAGAAAATGTGATATTTCCACAAATCACATCTCTGTGTGTATATGAATGCAGCACAGATACATACAGTGTTAAGACAAAAAAAATTGTTCAGCGTTTATAAATATGCACGAAACCATCTCATTGATCTTGTCGATATGGGCTCATCAACATCCCTGCTATGACTTGTCATGCTCACACACACCTAGAGAGGCACATCAAGTTACTAGATGGTGACCAATGTCCAGCTCAGGTCAGACACTAGTGGCAGCCCAGTGAGCATGAGTGGCACCCTCGCCAGCATCAACAACATGGTAGAAATCAGGGAAAGCAGAGGGCGGCTGAGAGAAGTGCTGTTGTTGCTGTTACTGTTCCTGGCAGTGCTGGACTTGCTGTGGTGACCTGAGGAATCCTGCCGTGCTCAGAAGGAGTCGCAGTGGCAAGGATGCAGCCTTAAGTGAGGCGCTTGTGCTGGCTGGGTGCCTCATGCCTCCAGGGACTTGGCTCAGGCAGTGTTCGCTCACCAGGATAGCTGACCTTTGAGCAGTGGGCTATGTGGCGGCTGCCAATTTGCTCTGAATGGTCACCTCTGGCTCTGTATGCACCTTTGCTGCTGGAGTAAATAAAGAGCACTTCTTGTAGCTGAAATTATGGCCTCCTCCATTTCTCCTTTTTCACTATTATGCTACAATATTTTATTCATGTGGGAATGATGTACATATGACTTATTTCAGTGTGATACAATTGCATGAAAAAGTGTGAAATCAAATCATGCTTTGTTGATTTTCTAAGTGAAAATGGGTAAAAACATCCTCTACAGAGAGAACACTTCAATATGACATTTTCCTCCAAATTTTAAATGAAAGCTTCAGCGCAAGTTCTGCCAGGAAGACTCCAATGCTACGTCACTCATTACTCTGACCAATCACAAGCTTCCACCTGTCTTTAAAATGACTCGACTTACACACCTGCTTTGCTGCTTTCAGATGCTGACGTTTAATCGTTCCCCTCCTATATCCCCGCCACCACCAGTTGGTCCCCGCTCGGTTGCCCAGGGGGTATGCTCCGCCCCCTGCCGTCCCTGTACGGCAGGATCTGCGAAGCTCTACACGTCAAAGTACCTGGGCTGATGACGGGGCCCGCGCCAAGGACTTTAACTTACAAACTTTTGTTATCTATGGAATTGTTAAATACTATTAGATTAAACTATCTCCCTTCCTTCTCGTTCGTTTCTGGAGTCTTTCTGGTAGAAATATAGTTATGTAATCTTCCATCACTGGAATTTGGTGCAAAGGTGCAGGAGGGATGGTTTGGTTGGGCTTTCCCAATACCTGACACATATGACAAGATTTACAGTCCTTTACTACAACAGCTTTCAGTCCAGGCCAAAAGAAATGTTGTAATATACGCTTATAGGTTTTTGTGAATCCAAGATGTACAGCTAGGCAATAATCATCAACTAAGCTTAAAACTTGTTGTCGACACAATTTAGGAACAACAATTTGACAGACAACATTACTCTCTGAATCAGCAGGAGGAGAAGGGGTGCATTTACACAGCAGCATACGCCATAGACTTTTCACAAGTAGAAGACTTTTCTACACCCATTTGTTTACATCTAGCCAAAGAAGGATCTGCTTGTTGGGCCTTGATAAGATATAAAATCTTGAGAAGCTATACAGTCTACATACAAAGCTTTTGCATCCAAAATTTGAATAGATTGAGCTACAGGAATATCACAACATACAAGTTCTGACTTGAATTCCCTGGAGGGCAGTTTCAGCAGCTATAAATGTGCCATCTAAGTTCAACTCACTACCTTTACGTGCCTGAGCACGCATCACCACACATGCAGAAAAACAGAGGAAAACTTCTGACCCAGAAGTCCAGCAGTTACTCTAGGCTCACTAATGACTTCAGGGATGGGAGTTACCCTTCCACCTGCTAAATATTTACCCAATAATGTCACACCAGCAACAGGCAGATGAGACCAAATTCCAACCTTAACTTCTCCAGAAACCAAATCAGACTCCAAATATATAGAGCACAATGGAACAGAGACAGGACTGAGATCGATTCCCTGAATTAGTGCATCATAACCACAGAACGTGTTGTCTGACAAACTAAGAACACTAAGAACACTGCAGAATAAATGGTGTAAAACCTACATGGAAACATTCATCAGTTAAAACACTGGGGCGGCTCGCTAACGAAGCAGACTGTATTAACGTTACACTTTTATGCTACACTTCTTCTGAAGTACATGGCAATCTGCAATGAGATGCCCAGGTTAATAACATTAAAAACACTCACACTTTCCCTAAAACACAGAGGTGTACTTTTACGGTTGTACTTATTCTCCAAGGCCGGATCAAGTTTTAGGTTCTCATTGTGAGCCAATAAGGAAATACACTTTTATGAGTCAAGACAAACTCATCAGCAGCAACAGCAGCATCAGCAAGACTAGAGAACTGCTCATTTAAATGTACAACAAGCTTTTCGGGCAAACAACTCTTAAAATGGGTGGGCGGGTTTCAAATCAGCGAGAGACGAAGAGAGAGAGAGACAGAGAGAGAGAGAGGAGAGAGAGAGAGAGAGAGAGAGAGAGAGGGAGAGAGAGAGAGAGAGAGGGAAGTAACACTCCCTCCCCCATAAAAAAGAGGTGCTACACTGGCAGAAATTAGCATTTTTGCAATGAAAACAAAAAATTCAGAGTCAGTATTTTGTCTTAGTTGTTAGTCATGTGTCATATTTTTATAATTTCAGTAGGCTAGTCTGTGCTGCCAAACTGAACTCTTAAAATACATTTATGCTGTGTTTGTTTTACTATCTGTGTGCTCTGTACTCACATAATTAGTATATCAAGTTATATGTTATAGTCCCAGTATATAACTGATATGTTTTTGCTGAAATCTTCTTTTGCTCCTGCAATACTAAAGTATGTACTTTTGGTATTTCACTAGGGTGTACTGAAATACATGCTTTGCACACACAAACAACACACACACGCACACACACACACACACAATACATATATATATATATATATATATATATATAGAGAGAGAGAGAGATGACCGTTTATTTTATACTTTGTAATCTGTAATTCAAGATGGTTATGATGGTCAAATGGTTCAAGTCTATAAATACTACACTTAATGTATTAACAGTAATGCAATTAGTATATTAACAACACAAATAACATTTCTTAAAAACTTGTAGATAATACACTTAATGTATTTATGTAATACTCATGTTTTTTAAGAGTGCCTCTCCATTTTCCCTAAACTTTTTTGATTTTTGCACACATTTGTCTAAGAAACATTTGTCTTAAAATAACAAAGGTTAAAAAGACAAAAGTACACAGTTTCTTGACTAGGAAAGCTCCTCTGGTGTCCAAACATCATTGGGGGTGGAATTATGCCTTGACAAATGTTAATGCGTGTTCAGTGTCTATAAATATCTTTGGCACGGTTGGTCCTGGTGCTGTGCTGGTCGGTCATGCTGTAGTCCATGTTTCAATATGTGTCTATTTCCACAAAGGACAGTGCTGCAAAATCCGCATGACTGCCAGGCCACTAGAAGGAGAGAATAAAGAGAAAAAGAAATAAAACTGCAGGTATGCAAATAAGTAATGAAATCATAAACACAGGATGGAAAAGACTTAGTAAGAAGTGAATTCACTCTAGAAATGTTCACACTACAGGATGTTGTCTCCTATAATGCACACAGGAGCCAAGTGTTTAAGGAGCTTCATCACACTGCTGATACTTAGCAGCACCTAAAACTGATGTTTTAAAACTGAAAACGCAGCAACGTGAGTTAGAGACGTGGCTCTGACCACACTTCATATATATAGTCACCATTACCGTGTGAAATTTATTTACATTTGACTAAATGTTGGCATCATTCATGATTATGATCATAATGATGCTACATTTTGTGCTTTTTTCTGAGTCCAGTGTGTTTTTATTGTGTTGCACACACAACTAAATTTGATGCAAAGCTAAAACATTTCCAGTAGGACCTGCTGATTGTGAGTGACACTTATTGAGCCAGCACAAATGCACTGAAATTCCTCAGAGAATATAAAGATTATTATTGTGATGAGCTGGATCAAGTGTGTTGAGAGTAGGGAAAACACTAAATTGGCAGGGCAGGTGGTTCTCCACAACCCAGGACCCAGGAGTTCATCCAGTCGTGTTATCAAAATAGTCATTAATGTACATTTAAGAAGGAGTGCACTGTAGTATGAGTATGCATAAAAATGATTCTGAAAAAATATTTCACTGTACAGTATTTGTAAATGTATTAAATATATACTGGGGCTACATAACTTTATATACTAATAATGTGAGTAAAGAGCACACAGGTGCTATTACAGACATACTGCACAGTTTAAATGTATTTTTAGAGTTCAGTTTGGCAGCACTTAAATTATATCTTAAGAGTGGCAAAAATAACACAAAAAGTATACCTAGTATACATAAAGCATGACTTAAATATATATGAAGCAGCCTGGCGTCCTTTTGACATGACAAGATGTTTTTTTCTTTTCACTGTTAGATCTACATTTGGTATAAAAGTTGTTTTATACAGTTAACATCAAATTAGCACAAGGAAAATCGTTTTTAAGCTGTTTTGAAGTGTACTTGCATTTTATATTTATTTTATATAGGACATTACATTTACCACCAATAATATCATACAGATGTTATACAATATAATACAGAATATTTCATTGCAAGCATTGTTCGCAAGCAAACTACATTGAAGTATAGATTTAACGCATATTGTTTAAAAATACCTTGATAAAGAACAGTTTTACCTTTAAATGAGCACAGTTCATTGTAAGCATAATGTGATGATGCACCTTTAAAAAAAATGTCTTTTTCAAGGGTATTTCATTAAAGCTCATATTCAAAACCAAAATTCTTTTACTGAAAGTATAGTTCCAGCATAAAAGCAGTTTATTTTAAGCATAACTTGAAGCACTGTCTCAAAACAAAATTAGCATATGTTTCTTTGAAGCGTACCTCATTAAAGTACATTAACACTTCTAAGTGTTTCTAAGTAGTAACACAAGCCCCCAGGATACACTTTGCAAAAGTATAGTTTTATCGTAAATTAAGCACAATACATAATTTATTACTCAAGTGAAGTATAATTTTTCTACGTGTACTAAAATATAAATTTAGTAGGTAAAAAGTTGTGTATATAGTAAAAAAGTAATAGTTGGAACATCTTGTTTATAGTTTAAATAGACTAATATCATATTAAATTATATGGCTTTTTCACAAGGGATTCCATGTTACATTAACAAAAGGCTGAAGGGAAACAGGGAAGTTAATGTTTCACCTCGCCAGACAGGTTCATTCACTTTATCATAGTCTCATCTCCAGTAATAATTCATTTTATTGTAATTCATTTTATTTTTGGAGAACATTATTTTTATTCAGACATAACACAGGCCTAATGCATGCATGCTCAGACTGCTCCACACAAAAATGTTAAAGGCAGTTTTCCCTTTCCTGGAGTGTGTTATGTAGCTTTTTGTGCATGTTAACAGTCTTGAAACGTTCCTCAGCTGCCTGAAACGCCTTGTTGGAATTCCAGCCCTTTTCTCTGTTACAAGGTGATGTCATCTCATAACACAGGCCTTACTGCCTGCCTACCTGCAAGCTTGGCAGGCCATCAGAAAAAGCACCGCAACTACTGGAGGCCCACTTGTTCGGTTTTGTAGCCATGTTGAGATGACGCTGATCTGACTTTCAGGATCGGACTCTGGCTCAAATTGATGGAGCAGAACCAACGCCATTGTAAGAACAGCCACAGCGGTGTTTACAGCTGCTCAGGAAATAAGAGCCAGTCTTTTATCGTTGTGCTCAAATTTCACTGCCTACGCTGAATGCACTCCACTCCCCACTGAACAGCGAGAACCAGCCAGTCACAGAGACAGACAATTGCATGTTATTATGCTCCTTAAAGGCAGGATGAGCAGGATTTGTCGGTTGCTGTTTAAACACACCATTCAAAGTTGGCTGAGAAAGAGCAGCGGTGGTTGAGCTAGAGAGTGAATGAAGAGAGGCATCAGCAGTAACCAGAACAAGGCAATGATTTAAAAAAATAAAACACAATTTTCTGATTGTTTTCTGATTGTTATGTTGCAACACCTCTTCCCGATCATGCGGGAAGGTTTCTGTGTGAATGCTGTCAGCTGCTGTGGCCTCCCTCTGCTCTGCGTGTCTGCAGACTGCAAGACAGGTGGTGGAACTGCTCTGGCAGTTGACCAATCACAACAGAGTCCTGAGAGGGCTTAAGGACATGGGCAGTCTAACTGAGCGACTGCATCTGAAATGGCATACCTAAGCAGTATGTACTAAAATTGAACCAATGCGTACAAACCTCCTTAAAAAGAGTAGGTGGGAACGTAGAGCTGCAGCTGTGTCTGAACCACAGCAAAGAGCACCTGCTCTCCATCAGCATTACTACTTAACAGTTAGACTATAAAATATGATTTGCCCATATGGCCCATATGACACATACAAATTGATGTGCAGAGTCATATGCATTCTCATTTATTGTTTTTTCTGAAGCATTTATGTTCATTTACTTATAAATAAGTATCAGTGTTTAAAAAAATGCTATTTTTGGCGAGTTGGCTTTAATAGTACAGTGTCACGAAACATGACATATGAACTGACTATAAGTTAGAAGGAGGCATACAATGGTACATATCCTAGACATGTTTGTCATCTTTTACACACAAAACTTTTTCCTGTTAATCCCACTTTATCATTTCAGTACAGTTTTAAGTGCTCCCCAGTGTTTTTCAGTGATTGCTGACCTTTTTCCACTGGTTCATTTTCACTTCTAATTTCTAGCTTGTGTGTTCACCATAACTTTGCATCTACACACACTCACACATTCTCTCCTCCATATCTCTCACTAGCTGCCAAAAATCAACGTCTGCTCTTCTCTCTGTCCTAACTGAGGGTAGTGAAGCTTCAGCATCACCATACGGCGTACCACTTCCAGCAAGCTAGAAGCAGATCCAAATCCAAATCCTTCTACAAACTTTACAAACACAGTACAAGGAAAAACATGGTACAAATAACATTTCCACTGACATTTTGCTTGTAATCTTAACAAAAACACAATCTACTTCATATTTTAGTCTGATGTTGTCCCATTTTATATGACTGGGAAAACCTTTCCTCTCCAGTTAACATAGCACAGGGTAAGCTCTGTAAGCGTACAATCATTTCAATCATCTGTGAGTGTTGGAGCTGAGGGCTCACCACTATAACATGTTGGCCATTAATACCATAGCTTTTGAATTCAAAGTACACTTTGGCTCTCAATCCTCAGGGTTTTACTGTGGTGAACAAGGCCTCACTTGCTGCTCTCCTACCACCACCATTTTACAACTTATGAGAAGTTCACTGACATATTGGTAGCAAGCAAGCTAATAACACTAATTGAAACTGGCTCAACTTATCAACACTGCCAACCAAAGACCCTCTCGCTTTTATTTACCTCAGTTAGTAATCTGTTAATGATAAGCAAATTAGGTAGTAGTTCACAGCAAAACTCTTCATGTTTGGTGTTGAGTTTTACTTACATGCACAAACCATATGTTTTCACTGAGCTAATGTTAACCGTGTGCTAACAGTTACTGAAATGTAAAGCTACTTTCAGACATGAACATTTACAGTAACCTCAAACTCCCAACATGAACCAAATGTACACTGATAAAGGACTCAAAAAGGACTTACAAAATCAACACAACATGGATTTTGACCAGGGGTGCTCAAACTTACACAGCTGTATGGGTGTAGAGTGGAGCCACTCTCATACTGTAGACTGTAAAAAGCTCAAAAAGCTCAGAATTTGATCTTCGTTAACGTTTGTAAAGATGTTTCTTAGGCTTTTAAATAGTTAACTGTACACTGCACAAGAACAAACCAGCGTAGAGCTCAAGATCGTTAGAGGACAGACTGGACTCGCATTTCCAGTCTGGGGGTGCGGGGGTGGGGGGAGCCACTTTAAAGCAGAGAAGGATCAAGAATTTCAGGCGTGGTTGAAGACAAAATCGAAAGTAAATGAGCGAAGATAAGCCGCGCAGTTATTCGCCCTCATCGTACTCTTTATAATCTTCTCCGGTACAGAAACAGACAGATTGAATCAGTATTCACTGATTTTAGAATCCACTGCTCATTTTTATCACAACCTACAGAACCTTCAGAAGCGATGTGTTCCACACAGAACCATGAGTCATGCTGAGACAAAAGAAGATAAGGTAAGAAAAACATCCACAGCTGTAATCAGTGTTTCAATATAATTGCTGAAACTAAATAAAGAAGCAGAGTAGAGATCACAAAACATACTCTACAGTAACTACATCAGCATTGTGACGTTCATGAACACGCCATTGAAATTACTTCTTCATTTTGTAGGACTGAATTGAATACATCTGTTAATGAGTGAGAAACATTTAATGTAATGAACTAATAAAAGATCAGTGATGCTTTGTGTTTGTGTACATCATGACATGATCATGAATAATTAACTGAACAACCCATGATCCTAAAACATTAGCAGTCATACTCAAGAGAAATCCAAGTTACTGGCATTAACATTTAAAGTGTTTAGAATGATTTCCTTATGAAATATTAGTGGATGCTTTATGAAATTCAAGTACGTTATTTATGTTATTTACATACATATGTCATCCCCTGAAAAGAACTTTCAATTTATTCATGAACATATCATGAAATTTGTACTAAAAAACAAACAATTTATGAACATCATTACCAAAAATCCTCTGTAGCACCTTTAAAATGAAATGGTCTCTCAGTGCTGCTTACTAAATCTTGTCCTACTGAACATGTGGGCAAAGAATTCTACCAAAAGCCTAATGTTGGAAATGTGACTCTGATATAGCATCACATACCAATAAAAAGAAATGCCATATTCTTTTTCCTCTGGTGGATTAATAATAATGCGTAGCATATCTGCTGGAGTACTGAGTGAAGAGTCACAATGAATTGTTTATTCTTATTTATTTTAATGTTAGTTGCTGAGTTTTGAAATGTTCAAAAATACCCAGAATATATAAGTGGCACCTAATTAACCTTGCAGGGCAGGAAGCTTTTGCAGCTGATCCTGCAATAATCACCAATTTACAGTTTGTTATAGAGTGCAGACTGACAGACACAAACAGTACAAGATTTAACATTCATATATGAATAACAGAACATATCAATCACTTTACTTGAGGCACTCAGTGATGGCATTTTAAATGTTCATAATATTGTCATAATTGTAAATATGTGTTATAGGTTATAGAAACATGCACAGGTCATTATCAATTTAAAAGGCATTGTAATGGATAGTGACATTACAACATGTTTCATTAAAGACATCATCAAAGAATTAATTGTAGCATTGCTTACTAAGCATTGTCATCAAATAACAGAGTTATAACCATTCATAACTATTTATGAGTGCAGTCTTCAAAGAAACCAAAAGTCCTCTCAGTGGTTCTCTAAGGAAGCATGTGACAAGAATAATTTTATTTTATTGTGTAAAACTGCTGAAAGATTTTTATATCTGATTTTAGTGGACAGTCACTACCAGAGCATTCAAACTTGAAAGTGGAATCCGCTCCTCAGGAAAAGTATTTATTTCTTTTGTCCTCAGCTTGTACAGTATCGGTTCAAATCTGGGTTTTGTAAATCAGCTTTGCGATTATTGATGCCTGTTAGTGTAAAAATAAAAGTCCTGCTCTGCAGTCATGTTCTCATCTATTTTTGTGAGTAGGTATCTTGTTATGGAAAATTCATCAGAAAAATTGTTAACCTACCTTTTTCTTTCATTTTAGTGGAAAAAGGAGAGCTCCAACTCCATTGAACCCGTTGTATGTCCTCGAGGCCTGATCAGTCATTGCCAGAGCCTCCAACCGTCAAAGGGGAATCTGCGCCTCAGGAAAGGTAGTCCTTTCACTTCTTTCTGCTTTTCATAATTTCTTTGAGACACAGTCCCAGAAACACTTCCTTAAAGAACTGTTAAACTCATTTCAGAGAAGGTTTATGTTAATTTTCATTTTTTTGTAAGTTCAGGGACATTTTATAAAAAGAAATACTTTTGTAACATATTTCCTTATTAACATGTTTTAGAGAATTTCTCTTTTTGAGTCTTGCTTTCTGGCAGTGGGTCTTTCTCAGGCTCTTATGGATTTTCTCCTTTTGAGTCTTTGTTTCTCTCTTTGGTTCCTCCTCATTTTCTTAGGGATTTTCTCTTTTTTGAATCTATCATGCTCTTAGAGAACTTTTCTTTGAACCTAGTTTACTATTAGTCGTTCTTCCAAACTAATCAGTGCAAATGTTCCAGTGTTACATTTTACCATGTTAGAATATCTTTGTCAATCAATCTGAGTTTTGCGCTTTGTGATCTTATGGAGTTTTTTATGGAGTTTCTCAGCTGCCACTGAGTTTGCAAACCAGTTTTTCTTTGAAATCCTGTAATCATTGGAATGAAATTGGTTCAGAAGGTGTCTCCAAATGATAATATATTAATTTGATTTTATAAAAGTGCTAAAACCATTTTCTGTCTCATTTTGGTGGAACTGAGGAAAGGTCAGAATCCCCTGTAGACAGGTCTGTGTCTTTGAAGAGTGACCAGTTGTTGCCAGAACCTCCATCCTTCAAAGTGGAATCAGCCCCTCAGGAAAGGTATTCCTTTCACTTCTTGCTCTTCATAATTTCATAATGTGTTAGACTGTCTGCTGCATCAGCACTTCAACAAAAGAGCAGTTTTAGACTCGTTTCAGGGAAGGATTTCGTTTTTGTTGTCAGTTCAGGGACATTTTATAAAAAGAAATACTTTTGTAACATATTTCCTTATTAACATGTTTTAGAGAATTTCTCTTTTTGAGTCTTGCTTTCTGGCAGTTACTCTTTCTCAGGCTCTTATGGATTTTCTCCTTTTGAGTCTTTGTTTCTCTCTTTGGTTCCTCCTCATTTTCTTAGCGATTTTCTCTTTTTTTGAATCTCTTATGCTCTTAGAAAATTTTTCTTCTTGCTCTTCATAATTTCATAATGTGTTAGACTGTCTGCTGCATCAGCACTTCAACAAAAGAGCAGTTTTAGACGCGTTTCAGGGAAGGATTTCGTTTTTATTTTGGTTGTTCTAATTCAGTTTGTTAACTTCCTCATGCTCTTTTGGATTTTCTTCTTTTGGGTCTTGGTTCCTCTCAGTGGTTCTTCCACATGCTCTTAGAGAAGTTCTCATTTTGAGGCTTTTCAGCTCTCAGTGTTTCTTCATCATGCCCTCATGGAGTTTCTTCTTTTGCCTCTCATTTTTCTCAGGTGTTCTTCCTCATACTCCTGCACTGTGAAACCTAATGAGTTCAGTGAAATCAAATCATTTAAGGAAACCGATTGCCTAAAATCATTTAAGTTTAGGTTACTCAAATCATTTGACCATGAGTAATTCCCTGAACTGAGTATGAACATCATATATGTTTACTGTTGTATACACTTTAGTAAATTGAGTAAATCACTCCTTTGATCTTAAAATGATTGAGTATTTTGGACTTATACAATAATGGTACTAACTCAATACAGTTAAGTCATTCTAACTTATATGTACTGCCTTTACACAACTCCAGCCACTCAAGTTCAGCTAACTCAGTTCCTTCCATTAAAACCTAAACTAGGCTTTAATTTTAACAAATTTATATAGAATGGCAAAACATTTTTGACAAGAATGCCTTAAATAGTTTGACTTAGTACTGCTCTGGACCATCTCGCCCAATACTGACAGTTCAGCCAGAAAGCAGAGGAGGTCAGAAGTGTCCAGAATCACACCCAGCAGGTGGGGTTATTGCAGCTCAGCTTACAGAGCACTGACCTACAATCCATACTAACTGAGACTAGATGAGCTCCCAAAATGTAAAAATTAAGTAAGCACCCAAGGAAGGTAGGCTGGGGAGAATGACTACACAGAGATGGTAGGTTAAACAAGGTGGAAAGACACGCCCAATATGCCACCAAGAGCCAATAGGAATGATGCGAGTTTTACTCAAGTTTGCATTGACCAAGCTTTCATCAGGTAAAGCTGAGAAGTCTTAACAAACTAAACTAAACTGCAAGAAGTTGTATCAACTCAAAGATCACAATTGAACTTCCAACGTTGTCAAAAGTTACATGAAAAGCATGAGAAGTCCAAATCATTTGAATGTAAACCCAACCCTGTCTGTACCTGTAAAGTCAACTTAAATAAAAATAGAGAACATAAAACACTTGAATAAAGTTACCTTTACTCAAATGATTTTACTCAAAATGACTCAAAGAGTTACTATCTCAACAATTCATTTTTGAGTTGGTTTGAGTTTGTCAGATTAAGTTACTCGAACCTTCTGTAGTGTTTAAGTTGTGTTAACTTTGGCAAAACACTCTTCAGTCTGAAGGACTTACGCAAATGAATTGATCTCAACTAACTTTACCTAAGTAACTAAGAATTATACAAGAACTAGTAAGTGTTACTAGATTTGCATTAGTAAGTGTAACAGATGAGTAAAGTAAACCTAAAAAAATTGAGTGAGTGCAATTGTTACATTTTACAGTGTGGAGAACTTCTCCTTTTGAACATTGTTTCCTCTTAATAGTTCGACATTATGATCCTATGGAGTTTTTACAGCTGCCACTGAGTTTGCAAACCAGTTTTTCTTTGAAATCCTCTAATCATTGGAATGAAATTGGTTCAGAAAGTGTCTCCAAATGATAATATATTAATTTGATTTCATAAAAGTGCTAAAACCATTTTCTGTCTCATTTTAGTGGAACTGAGGAAAGGTCAGAATCCCCTGTACATACAAAAAATACATTAATACATACATTTAGCACTGAATTAAAGGTGGCACAGAATTTAATTTGGAAATTCAAATCAACATAGCACTAAAATTAAGGTGGCATGGAATTTCAGGTGGACCTCTTTAAGGTAGCACTAAAATTAAGGTGGCACCGAATTTAAGGTGGAGCTTGTTTTAAGGTGGCACAGAATTTAAGGTGGAACTTCAATTAACATAGCACTAAATTTAAGGTAGAACTCTTTTTAAGGTGGCACAGAATTTAAGGTGGAACTTCAAACAACATAGCACTAAAATTTAGGTGGAATGGGATTTCAGGTGGACCTCTTTAAGGTAGCACTAAAATTAAGGTGGCACCGATTTTAAGCTGGAACTTCTTTTAAGGTGGCACAGAATTTAAGGTGGAACTCTCTTAAGGTGTATCCTGCCTTCCGCCCAATGACAGCTGGGATAGGCTCCAGCACCCCACCGCAACCCAGAAGGATAAGTGGTTTAGATGATGTATGTATGTATGTATGTATGTATGTATATGTAGAATGTAAGGTGGTACTGTCCTTAAGGTAGCATTAAAATTAAGGTGGCACAGAATTTAAGGTGGAACTTCAATTAACATAGCACTAAATTTAAGGTGGAACTCTTTTTAAGGTGGCACAAAATTTAAGGTGGAACAGCAATTACCATAGCACTAAATTTAAGATGATACAGAATGTAAGGTGGTACTGTCTTTAAGGTAGCACTAAAATTAAGGTGACAGAATTTAAGGTGGAACTCTTCTTAAAATGGCACCAAATTTAAGGTGGAACTGGAATTAACATAGCCCTAAACTCAGTGTGGCACAGAATTTAAGGTGGAACTTCACGGTAGCACCAAGCAATGAATTACCAGCCACCACGGATACTGCAACTTCTGCTTAACAACGTTTTGGCAGCATTTTAACAACTATCAACAGTCTTCAACTATTTTAACATTTTATCATAATTAACTGGCTTTTTCAAGCCAACTTAAAGTTTGTTCACAGACTTTCCCTTTCTAGTTGTTATTATTATTATTATTATTATTATTATTAATATTATTATTGTTGTTGTTGATTTTGTTTTTTTGTAGTTAGCATATTATTAGTAGGAGTAAAGCAGAAACCAAAATTTGGTCATTAAAACATCTCATTTTATTAGATTTATAGTAAATATCCTACATGATGGATGTTTTTTTCATTAGGCTAATTATTAAGTCCTGTTCAGTAATGAACATGGCGGGTCAGTAGCCGTTTCTAATCAGCAGCTTTTGGAAAAAATCATTAGATAAAAAACTGAACTTTATCTCAAACAGCAGAGTGGAGAACGTGTGTCTCTCTGCTCTGCTGATTCTTCTGTTTCTGCTGGTGGAGAAAAGCTCCAGAGTTACGTGACTAAACTGAAAGAGAAACTGAGCTGGTTTAGAGGAGCTGCTCGGTTTTCCTGCAGCGCTTATTAACATTTACTCAGACAGGAACTCAGATACAGGACTAATATAATCCCTAAGAGGCTGTAATGTGACCGACTCCGGGTAGATACAGTGTACCTTAGTCCACACAGGAGCGCGAGCTGCTCTGACGTAGAAGATCAAAGGAAAGGTAAGAATGATAGACACAGCTGTGAACACAGTTTTTGGATCATTAACATAATAAATAATTAGACCTAGAGTAATCTGAGCAAGTTCTGAGATTAAAATATAATGATTTATCCAGCTATTTTAACGATTTACGTCGATATTTTACATGTATATCTTTCGGAAACGCGCGAGAACAAACAGGAAGGAAGTTAGCAGGCTAACCCAGTTAATGCTACCGCATGTTGTATTATAGTTTGTAGACACAATTTTTCCCCAGAAAAACGCAATTTGCTTAGCCTGGATCTTTCACTGATTTGGGTGAACGATCAGGTTTTAATAAGGAGAACTTCACACATTGAGCACAAGAGATAAACTGTAGGCCAAAGCCTTTTGTGTCACACTATGGAATGATGTAATAATCCAGAATGGCAGTAGAATTGGAGAAAGTTTACAATAAGCCAACATTGTATAAAGGCAGAAATATACCATAATAATGCTACCTCACCCTTAGCATAAACCTTGAAATCTAAGAGATTTTTACTTCAGCATGTTTTCAATACTGCACTACTGACTGCAGTGTTACTGCACATTTTCTTTAACTTCTTTGACTTTGCTGTGGCCATGATTATTATCTAAGGTCAGAACACCTGAAGAAAATAATATTTAAATTAGATGCATAAAATAACTGAGCATCATATACAATCAAAGTGTCTTTAAAGTCTAACAATCATGTTTTAACCACAAACTATCAAAATCCATAATATAAAGATTTTATGAGCCATGCTTTAAATCTCTTGGGCATCAAAATATCTCACACCTGGCATTGAGATTCTTGCTGGTATTTTATACATGAGTGAACAATCTTAGCAGTTGTAGCACCTTTTAAATATGTATTTAAAATAGTTTTTTTAAACAATCATTAAAGTTTAAAAAAGGAACAAAAGAGCAATCATATCAGTATGAAATGGAAGGGTAAGCACAATAAAATATAAAAAATAAGTAAAAAGAAAGAAATACAGTTTGCAAACTCAGCTGCTTTTTAAAATTATGATATGATCAATTACAAATTTTCAGCAACTTTTAAATAAGATTTTGATCTCTTTTCAAATTTATAGAATATGTTGATTATCTATGGGCTGCCACTTCACTCTAAATCAGTCATCACTGATTAGAATTTGAGTTTTTAACATGACTGAAATGTTCTGATGATGCATAAACTACTAACAGTTTTTAAATACTTTTACCATTTTAGCTGATAAAGCCAAGACTAATGGATCAACATGTTGATGCCATTATTAGAGAAATAATAAACATATTTAATTTTTATTTTGACTTTTTGGTTCACTCGGCTAAATGAATCTGATGGATAAAAGTGGTAATTCAGAAATAAGCCCTGGAAATCGTTTTGGTGAGGACTTTTTTGAGAGTAATGAGTTTTTTTTTTCTACAATACTTAAAAAATATGTTTAAATGTATATGCAATAAAAAACAGCCCAATCTATTATTATTTTTCAAAATAATAGTAGTAATAATCCTCGTTTAGAGAGTAGTGCAGTCAAGTGGCTTTTCAACACTTAGACTGGTTTAAACAATTTTATGGTTGCCAATGACTTTTGCGCAGTACTGTATAAAACAGGGGTGTGACACTTAATCACTAAAAGAGCCATATTTAAAAAATCTGTGGGCCCAAGAAAAAAAAAGTTTTTATATCATTTTTAATTAAATTTGTGTTGTAACCCGAACTGGCCATTGTTCATTTAAAATACACAAAACTCTAACAGTAAAATACAGGCACTTGTACTAGACCTTGAAATATTGCATAAATCTTTGAAATATTCTAAATGTCAACATCCTCAGGAGCTCAGTCTTTTAAACCTGCCTATCTTGAACTGGACACCTGACATCCTGTCTTTGCTGCAGGTTCATTCAGACTGTTGAGTTGATGGTCAGTGTTTATATCGACTGAACTGCAGTCAGTATGTTTGGTTATATGACTGGTGTGGAACTGTGTAGAACTGAGGTGTAACTGCTGTCCCATAGACTGTTGTTGGGGTAGTAGAGGAGGTAGTAATGTTAAAATATTCAACTATGAATGAAGACCCGTGACTGGCAGTGATGAACATTTTTGCAGTTAAAACAACAAATCCAGTGTTTTATCTCAGTTATCTGTATTCCCCACTTAATGACCAGAAAAGTAGGAATTAGCTTCTACAGTATAAGAAATGTAGTTTAATAAACTGGACAATCTCACATTTTCCTGTTATTTTCCCATCAGACGAAGCTGAATGGCTGTACTAAGCCAGAGGAGTTAATGCTTTGATGTGATTGATGTCCTGCGTACACTCACCTCCCAGAAATAATGGCAAAGGAATACAGGAAAGTTAAAACCTCTGAAATGAGTCTCCAAGAGAAGCACTCAGAGTTTCATAGGTAAGCACATAGAATGTCTTTATCCAAATTTCTATCCTTGTACTGACACAGTTTATTTTAATCTTTGCTATGAAGCACTTCTCCAATATTTGATCAGAACAAATAATGTTTTTAATAGAGCACTACACGGATACATGAACCAAAACAACAAAGAAACTGTACCATATGAAGATTAATAGCATACTGAATCAAACCCATCAGAAATATAATGTAATGAGGCCTCCGCCCTTTCAGCCTCAGACTGTACAAGTGACATTTTGGGTGGCTTGTATTATAATAGTGCTTTAGAGGAACCTCCTGTACATAAGTTATTCATTCTACATTAATAAACATTATGGTCATGCTCCATTACAATTACATCTTCATTTTGAAACATTCATTGAATACATTGAGTCGTGAGTTACAAACATGTAATAAATTAAAAACAAATTTACTGTAAACTTCATAACATGATCATTCATCCATTAAAATACACTTTGGTTTCATTTCAAGGAAGAAATATGATTTTAATCACATAATATTCAAAAGATTCACATATTGCTCCATTATTTATTCTGTCCTACATTAAGTGTCTGTAGTAACTGTGTAGTTACACATGAATAACATATGCACTGACATTGTAACTACTGATGATTAAGTCACTGTTACAGATGGATAACAGAACTACAGTCTATGTAATTACACACATGTATCAACTTCAGTTTTGCCTCATGTAATTACTCAAATATATCTTCTACAGAGGAACATTCCTGTAGTGCAGAGTTAAAGTTACACGTTAAAGTAAGTGGACAGTTCCTGTGTAGTTATTATGTAGGTATTAACGTAATAATAGAGTAGTACTATAAAAATTGCTTTGGGGGAAATGCAACACATTTAATTAATGTTAAGAAAGTTACATTTTAAGACAAGGTGAAATCTGCTGTTCTGTCACATTTCAGACTGGTTTAAAGCTGAAACTGGTTACAGTGTCACAGCACTAGCAACATAAATGCTACCTAAATGTTAGGAAAGCTGGCAGATACAGTGTAAGTAATGTCTTAATATATGTTATTACAAACTTACTTTTACTGCTGAAAGTTAAAAAAAACTTTTGAAAAAACTGCTGTTCCAGTCTGATTACAATGGTAATCACATTAATGTTATTACCCTTGAGTAATTACATGAGAGACAGTAGGCTGTTACAACTATTAAGATACACTTGTGTAATTACAAAACTGAAGTTGATACGCATGTATAATTACATAAGCTCTACTTCTGCAATCCATCTGTAACAATGACTAAATCATTAGTAGTTACATTGTTGTCTCATTTTGTTCACATGTAACTACACAGTTATGAGAAACAATATAAAGTGCGACCATTTGTGCTTTAGTAGCAATCCTTTTGCTCAGTAGGCTTGAAATTTGATGGAATTGTAGTCTTAGAAAGCGATTTTTGACTCAAGTCAGAAATAGTACAGTGAGGAAGGGCCAGTGTTACTTTTTGCTGTGTTACAATATAATTATGTGATTTAATCTATATTTTTACAGCTTTTTATTTATTTTTAATGCTAAATTAAAGATTGTCTATTGCAGTAAGGTTCTCAAATGTCATACGTCTATAAACAAATAATTATTGTATGCAATATATAATAAGTATGATAGTAAGTATGAACAGTGGAATAGATTCAGAGATTATCGTGCAATAGAAAAACAGCATTTCATTCAGGTATCCAGCTGTGTGTCCTTGAAGAGTAACCGGTCAATGGCAGAACTTTTGTACTCCACAGGGGGTCAGCCCCTCAGGAATGGTATTTCTTCCACTTCACTGTTCTTCATATTTTCTTTTTCAGGTGCATTAACATGCTTAGAAGTTAAGACTGTTAGACTGATTTCCAGGAAGGATTTTGTTTTGTATCAATTTTTGTCAACTCAGAGACGTTTCATAAACAAATGGATATATTTTTGTAACATGTTTACTCGTTAACATATTTTCAGTCTCGTTATTAATTTAGACTATATTTTACAGGAGAATGACTAAGATTAAATTTAAGAATCTGTAAAATTTCATAATCTTTTTTGATACTGAAACAGGACAAAGAGGAGACCAAGGAAGAAGTTCAAATTACATGTAAAATTGACTGATTCTTCATTACAGAACAAAAGCTATGATGATGATGATGATTTGTTTTTGTTATCAGACATAATAAAACGTCAACTGTTGTGTTCAGGCACACAGTCATTGGCTCAGTAAGTCTTCAGTGATCCTAATAAGACATCCTAAAGATGTCCATTACAGTCTACTATGTCTGTTCCAGTCACTATGAGTCTGGCCCAAAACCTCCACGGATCTCCAATGATTTATAATCTCTATAAAGTCACATCCAGATCCAGAGTGGATCGTTTAGAGTCCTGGTTCCTTTCAGCGGTTCATTCTCATGCTGTCAGGAAGTTTGTCTTTTGGGTTTTTGTTCCTTTTGTGCTTCTTCCTGTGCTTGAACAGTCATTACTGGCTATCGGAGTCACAACCAATAGAGTAAAATACAGGGGCCTCTGTTAGCTACAGTACCATGTTACAATATTATTGTCAATCAATCTCTGATTTTTACTCCTGCTATTTATTTTTTTAATATTTTATCATTTTAAACATATAATTGCAGTGGAATTGCTTCATAAGGTATCTTTTTGAGAATAACATTTCATTCAATAAAACTGCTAAAAAACCTTTCTGTCTGTTTTGTAGTGGAAATGAGGGAAGGTCAGTCTCCCCTGTATACAGCTATCTCCGTATACAGCCTCTAAACTTCAAATGGGGATCAGAAAGATATTCTTTTCTCTTCCTCTAACTCATCTTAATCCCATTCATAGATGTTATACACATATAGAATGTGTGAAGTGCCATTTGTGTCACATATACAATTAATGATAAAGCACTTTGTCTGATAACAGTTTGTAAATTTGTATCATTGTTAATATAATGCCCCTCCACTACACAAAGCCCAATAAAGCATTCCCAGTGATATTAGGTGAAAAATAATTACGCCATTTTGTTAACCTACCTTTTTCTTTGATTAAAGTGGAACTGAGGAGAGGTCAGACTCCCCCGTATCCACCTGTATGTCACAATGCAAGACAAGGAGACTGAACAAACACAGGGGTACAAATACAATGGGGGGAGACAAGAAACACCTGGGACTAATGAGGGGGTGGAGCAGATAACAAGGGGGCATGACCAAGGAGGAGACACAGAACAAAACCAACAACAAAAGCACAGGGAACAAGAAAACAAAAGGCACACAGTGGAAGAAACAGGCACACTTTAGAACAAGGAACCCATGACAACAAGGCAATTATGCATTTATACAAATTATTACATAAATTTGACTGATTCTTCATTACAGAACAACAGCTATTATAATGACTTATTAACAGACATAACAAATATCAGCTGTTGTTTCAGTCTCTGTCAGTGAGGACCAACAAATATCAGCTGTTGTGTTCAGGCACACTGTCATGGTTTAAGTGCAGCTAGGAATGATAGGGTCTACTTGGGTCTCAGATGCGCATCGTAATGACGTCTGCTTCAGTCTCTGTCAATCAGTACCAAGACCTCAAATGATATCCGTTAATCTCCACAGTCACCTTTTACCCACATCCAGAATTATTAAATTCAAGTCTTGTTTTTTTCAGTGGTGCTTCTTCGTGCTCTAGGGGGAGCTTCTCCTTTTAGGTCATGGTTCGTCTCAGTGGTCATGCTTTCAGGGAGTTTGTCCTTTGGGGTTTTGTCCCTTTTGATTTTGTTTGTTGATTTTTGTTTATATTGGTTTTGATTTCATTTTACTTTTCAGTGCTGTCAGTTCAGGGACATTTAGGAAAAATAGAGACACTTTCATAAATGATTTACTTAATCACTTATTTTAAGTCTTGAAAGTCACCTTTCACCCAGATCCAGAGCTGTTCTTTTCACATTTTGGGTCCTCTCAGTGGTGTTTCCTCATGCTGAGGATCATGATGAACCGACCAAAAGAAACAGCCCAAGATTGCTTGCTAAAAAGTCAAGCTCTCTTTCTGATTTAGTTTAATACACAGTGAGATACTCGCTGCTGTGCTAAATACCTTGTTTCAGTTTGAATTGTTTAGATAATTCACATCAAACTGTACATGGGTTGAGACGACACTGAAAATACAATTGCTGGAATGTCAAGTCAGCTTTTATTGTCAATACTACAATATGTAGTATTGGATTGAGATTGCGTTACTCTCAGACCCCATGGTGTAGCGATAAGATTAAATAGACAGTAAACAGGAAAAGTGTGAATTTAAATAGACACTAAAAAAAAACACTAAACGCTAAACATAAAAATAAACACTAATTGTCGAAAAATAGAATTAAATATATATATATATATATATATAAAGGTCCTGAAATTAACACTAAAGTGACATAAGGCACATACAGATTAAGGTCTGTGGGTATAAATAGTGCAAATCGCAGATGCAGCTCTGTTCACTCTGCTTTTCCCATTCTGGCTGAACTTTATGCAAACAAGAAATACATTTTGCTGGGGGAAATGTGGTGCAGTATGAATTGTTCATCATACATTATGTAGCGATGACAGAAGTAATAAGCTTCACTCTAATGAAAATGCATGACCACAGAAAGAGTATCCTAAACATTTTTACTTTTATTTTGACTGCAGAGGTCAACAGAGGTCGATATCTACTGGGACAGGTGACAAGCTTCAAAAGAAGATTAAAGACCTCTTCAAAATCTTCAATGTAAAGCAAAGTGTTTTTTGTTATCTTTATCATCATTACCACCAGGTTCCACTTGCCAATGCCACATCTAGAATCAAACAAACCATGATGCAGTGTTACACAGCCATGTAGCAACTGATCAGCCAACTCTCCAATCACTCTTAGTTCTCTAATATGGCTTTATGTAGAAATTCCTATTAATATTTTGCATACCCTTGAACTAAAGTGTACTGGAGTAAAAATGTTGCTCTTACATACTTTTTTGAATCTGTGGCATCTAATAATTTTATATTCACATAAAATTTTTGAATTTTGCATGAACCAGTGTTATGTAATTTGAATCACATTAATATAATTTTCCATTCATTATTTTATCATATTTAATAAATCTTCTCCACATCTTTGTTTTGTCTTAAGGAGATTGAGAAGAAAATAATAGGGCTTGTAAAGCATGAGCTGGATATGTATAAGAAGCTTCTGAGAAAGGAAAGCACACAATATTATAGAAATGTCAAGCAAAGGAAATGTGATTTAAGACAGGGAGTTCTTAATATGACACTTTCCTACTTAGAGCAGATGGAACATGAGGACCTCGCTGACGCGCTACAAAGTAAGAGATCAATCAGATGACAGAATATGATATTTTCCAATTATATATGCAATAATACATTTGGGAATTGTTTTTATTTTTGCCACTTTGCTTTCCATAATTGATCAAATATTACTGAGATGAAATTACAGATTAGATACTGCAGAATGTACATCTATGAAATGGTACAGACACATTCATTTTTTTTAACATTTATTTTTCTCCTTTGTGTAATTAGATGAGCTGATTGGAATTATACAGCGTCCATTGAAAGAAAGACTGAGGAATACATTTTATTATCATGTATGTGAAGGAATTGCAAAGCAAGGAGAGTCCACCAGTCTAAACACCATCTACACAGATCTGTACATCACTGAAGGTGGAGCTGAACAGGTCAACAAAGAACATGAAGTGAGACTCATTGAAAAAAACAATGTAACAAGAGACACAAATCAAATGGAGCAAGAAGTACAAATCAAATGCAAGGATATGTTTGAACCTCTAACTGAAGAAAACAAACCCATCAGAACTGTTCTGACCCAGGGGGTTGCAGGTATTGGAAAATCAATCTGTGTGCAGAAGTTTATTTTGGACTGGGCTGAAGGTAAAGAATACCAGGACATCCAGTTCATCTTCCCACTTCCCTTCCGAGAACTGAACCTGAAGAAAGGATGTCAGAGTTTGATGGACATCATCTATTTCTTCTTCCCAGAGACACAGGGACTGAGATTAACCGATCAGAATAAAGTCCTGTTCATCTTTGATGGACTGGATGAATGTCAACTTCCTTTAGCATTCCAGAAAAATGAAACTCTGAACAGTATCTCAAAAGCAGCCCCACTGGACGCTGTGATGACGAACCTTATCAAGGGAAATCTGCTGCCCTCTGCTCTGATCTGGATAACCACTAGACCAGCTGCAGCCAGTATGATCCCTGCTGAGTGTATCGACCGAGTGACAGAGGTGCGCGGCTTCAATGATGAGCAGAAAGAGGAATATTTCAGAAGGAGAATCAGTGATCAGGACCTGGCCAACAAAATAATTGATCACATCAGAGAATCAAGAAGCCTCCACATCATGTGCCACATCCCTGTCTTCTGCTGGATCTCAGCCACTGTACTTCAGAGAATTCTAGAAGAAACAGAGAATGAAGACACACCAAAGACCCTGACACAAATGTACACCTGCTTTCTGATCTTTCAGACCGTACAAGGGAACGCAAAGTACATTGGAAAGAATGCCTTGGACATACCATGGGATAAAGCCACCATTCACTCACTGGGAAAGTTGGCTTTTCAGCACTTGGAAGAAAACAGCCTGATATTCTATTCAAGTGATCTAGAAGCCTGTGGAATTGACTTCAGGAATATATCAGTGTACTCAGGACTGTGCACTCAGGAGACAGGCAGATTTCATGACACAGTGTTCAGTTTTATCCATCCGAGCATTCAAGAGTTCCTTGCTGCTGTATTTGCATATGTATCTCTCAGAAATGACAACAAGAATGTTTTAGACCATCAGTCTGAATCACAGGAGAGCAAGAAAACAGAAGTCATTGATTTGCTCAAGGCTGCAGTAGACCAGGCTTTGAAGAGTGACCATGGACACCTGGACCTTTTCCTTCGCTTCCTTCTGGGTCTCTCTCTGGAGTCTAATGAGCAGCTCATTCGAGGTCTGCTGACCCAGAAAGGAAGCAGGTCTGACTGCCAGAAGGACATAGTTGAGTACATCAAGTCAAAGTTTAAGGAAAATCCATCTCCAGAGAGATCAGTCAATCTCTTCTACTGTCTGAATGAGCTAAATGATGATTCTCTAGTGAAAGAGATCCAGAGTTACATGAGCTCAGGACGTCTCTCTGAAGCTGAACTCTCACCTGCACAGTGGTCAGCTCTGGTCTTTGTGCTGCTGACATCAAAAAAGAAGCTGGAGGTGTTTGACTTAAAGAAGTTCATCAGATCAGATGAGTGTCTTATCAGACTGCTGCCGGTGGTCAAGGAAGCCACATCAGCTCTGTAAGTAAAACTTATACATATATTGTGAATTAAAGTAGATTTTTGATATAGTAAATTATTTGAATACTTCTTTTCTATGTTAAAGTGGTGTAATACTCTAAAACATGTCCCAAAAAACACAGGTGACATTAAGACTCCCATTGTTCTGGAAAATGTTTATTAACTGGGTTGTATAGTAGTATTGTTGAAAGGGATGTAATTTTGTGCACTGTAAAGTTTGTGCAGATTTCTGTCAAATGTTTTAACTAATGGGATTTTTTTTTAAAAGAATCTGTTACATTTAGATACTTAAAAACTTGAGCATATGGTTAAATTTTAAAATAGGTGTCCACGTCTAACGAGGCACATTAACTCAGATGCTCACAGGTAAAAAGAGAAAGTGAGGCTTTAACGTTAGAATCGTGATCCAAAAACGTGGTCAGAGAACAGGCAAAGGTCAAATCCAAAAAGACAAAAGACACAAAAACACAAACATAGCCTCCCAAACAGAGTCCAAAGGGCAAAGGCAAAAAGGACAAAAGTCAAAATAGCAAAACAGAGTCAGAACCAGAAAAATCACAATAATCAGAAGATTAACACTCAGTAGCTCTTGTAACAAGTAGCAGTACCTCGCAAAGAATTAGTCTAAAAGCTCTGGCTTTATACTAATCTAATCATACCAGAACAGGTGTAACAAGTTAGTATTCAAGGGACAGAGACTGGTGACTGGAGCAAGATGGAGGGCTGAGAATCATGTGATCCCCTGGGGATTCTGGGAAATGGAGTCCCTAGAGGCCTCCGAGCCCGAGGGATGCATGACACCATTGTAATGTCCGTCAATTCCAGGTGGTGTAATCAGTTATACCATTTATTTCCAGTCATCCCAACTGTCATTGTAAAAACCTGTTAAATAAGGAAACATCTTTTAAACTGTTGTAAATCAATGATGCTTTATGATGTATTTTGAGTGCTACTATTGTTGTCATTCTGTTTTTAAAACTAAATAGCTGATTTTATGTATATATATATATATATATATATATATATATATATATATATATATATATATACACACACACACACACACACACACATATATATATATATATATTAGTTTTATTAAAGGACAACTTTACTGTTTTCAGCCTGACCTTATTAAAATTGTTATTTGCATTATTTATGATTGTTCATTGCAGAACTTTACTTTGGTTTTAGTGTTGAGAAAAGTGCAAGTCAGTGCATCAGTTCTTAAGGCTATGATATTTTTAATCAAGATGATCCAGATGTTAGTAGAAGTTACAAAATCTTTTGTGATATGATTTTTGGATTCATTATATTTGTAAGAAAATGTAGGATAAAAGGATTTTGAGATTATTAACACCTCTCTGATATATTTTCATTTTAGGCTGAGTGAGTGTAACCTGACAGAGAGAAGCTGTTCAGCTCTGATTAAAGTTCTCAGCTCAGAATCCTCTAAGCTGACTTTTCTGGACCTGAGCAGGAATCCTATACAGGACAGAGGAGTAGAGCTGCTCTCAGCTGGACTGGAGAGTGAAAACTGCAAACTGCAGAAACTGAGGTGAGTTAATCTCTCATTAAGTAGACTTTATCAGTCAGTGTCACAGTATGTCAGGAAAACCACCATGCCAACATTATACCTCAGACCTCAGCAACTCAAAGAGAAACCTGAGGTGCTGTGACTTCTAGGGTTTGCGTGTGGGGAATATCTCAGTCCTCGTCACATTTCGTCCTTAGTTCTGATTGGTTCTCCTTTCACATAGCTGTGGCAACTCATATGTAATTCAATGTTGAGGTTAACATTATGTGTTTTGTATATTTTGTGTACAGTTCAGAATTATTACATTCGTACATAAGAATTTAGACCTATCGACTTGGCATCTACCTTCTTCAATGTCTTTACTTTTTAAAAAGAATAAGGAACCCCATTACTGTTCATAATAAAAATGTTTATAATGCAATAAACACAAAATACAATGCCACCATCTACATCTGAATTTGTAGTTATTTCATTTTGAAAATCTCTGCATCTGTATCTGTGTTGAGTTTTGAACAGTTCTGAAACTGGATTTGAATCCATTCCTGTGTGTTTCATTAAAAACATCTACTTGTAACAAAATAAGAATAATAAGTCAGGGCAAAATTTTATTTGAGTGCTTTTTTTGTAGATTTAATAAATACTCAAATGACTCTCAGTAACATATCAATGATGTAGCAGCAATGAATATAGATTATCATGATACTTTAATTGCATAAATAATATTTGTTTATAGTCTGCAGAATTCAGTTGTTTTTCATTTTACTTGGAGTGCCCATATTCATATCTGTAGATGTTAATCTGAGAGGAACTGAACATTATAGGTTTAATACAGACCACCAACACCCTCAACAAGCTGGTATAGACACACTGACACCATCCTGTATCTGAAGCGTAACTGGATTAGGTTTTGGTTAAAAACAGGGTTAGGTTTAGGGCCAGTGTGATGGGTAGATTAGGTTTTAGATTGAGGCTAAGGTTAGGATTAGGATTAGATTTTGTGTTAAGGTTAGGGTTTAGGGGTAGGGGTAGGGCCAGGTACAGGGTTAGGTTTTGAGTAGGGTTGGGTAAGGTTAGGTTTTGCTTAATGAAAGTACCATATTGAGTCTACTTCATGTAACATATCAACAATACATCTACCCAATGCAA
Organism: Colossoma macropomum; assembly: GCF_904425465.1. NCBI lineage: Eukaryota > Metazoa > Chordata > Actinopteri > Characiformes > Serrasalmidae > Colossoma > Colossoma macropomum. The sequence continues at coordinate 181,846 of NW_023496052.1, forward strand.
ATAATATATAAACAGTACATCTTCAAGATCTTTACCTCAATGTACTCAGATGCTGCACTACTGCTACTTAATTGCTACTTCACTGCTATGTTGTTGATGTGTTACTGATAACCTGTTAGGAGTTTATTAATCATCTACAAAAGGACCACTCAACGTGTTACCAATATATCAACAGGCAAAAAGAAGAAAACAAAAGAGAGGGCCAGAATGTGGAGGGGTCTTGGTTCTTTAGGCCAGATTACTAAAATAAAACTTTGTATATTGTATATTATATACTTTGTTTGTGTTTATCATGTCCATTATTAGGTCATTCACAAACATGTGGTATATTTTCCTGTGTTTTGCTAAAAGATAATACATTTTTGTTCTCTCCATAGTCTTTCATTCTGCAGTATGACAGAGGAAGGATATGCTGCTCTGGCTTCAGCTCTGAAATCAAACCCCTCATCACACCTGATAGAGCTGGATCTCAGAGGGAATGATCCTGGAAATACAGGAGTAAAGAGGCTCACTGATCTACTAGAGGATCCACACTGTAAACTGAAGACAATAGGGTAAACGGTTTCTATGTTATAGCTTCCCAGTCAACCTAGCAAAAAACAAATGTATATGATGAACATGTAAATGTTGATCTTTTTCAACCATTGCTTTTCTTTTAATAAATGACATTTGGGCCTTTTTTATTTATTATGTGTAGTTTTGTTAAAAGTGTAAGTTATTTTCAAAGGAAAAATCATATGAGGGGTAAATTTAAATAGAATTCAGAGTACCAGAGGAGTGTGAGGTATAATCAATGTATAATTATGAAAAAATGTGATTTTCTTTCTTCAGACTGTTGAAAAGTTCTGCTACAGAGGAAGTATGTGATTCTCTAACTAAAACTCTAGGAATAAACCCCTTACTGCTGAGAGAGCTGGATCTGAGTGGGAAAATACAAGGAGATTCAGACATGAAGAAGATCTGTTATCTACTGGGGGATTCAAACTGCAGAACTCAGAAACTGAAGTGTGTAGATTAATTTATTATTGCACTTGTCATTGTTATTATTGTTATTATTTTATTAGGTATATGATGATTAAAGAAACTTATGTCTGTCACCTACACAAGGTGACAAGATGCAGATGATGATAATGATAATGATAATGGATAATGAATTAAGAAATGGTTAAAGCATGTTTTACTCAAATGTCTTTTAAAATCTACACAGTTTTTTTTTCACAAGAAATACAGATCTCATTCATCTTTTTTCCACAATTCTTCTCTGTCTACAGGCTGAATAAGTGCAGTATTACAGAGGAAGGCTGTGCTGCTCTATCATCAGCTCTTTGTTCAAATCCTTCACACCTGATAGAGCTGGATCTGAGTGAGAATAAACTAGGAAACTCTGGAGTGAAGCACATCTGTTCTCTACTGAACAATCAGTGCTGTAAACTGCAGAAACTAAAGTGAGATCTATTTGTTCCACTTAATTTCTAAAAACTAAAACTTAATATATTAACACATGTAAAACATGATCATATAGTAAAGGGATCACATATGCAATGGAAAAAAAGCCAAAAAAAAAAAAGGAAGAAAATATGCCTTTCAAACCATAACCTTCTTCCATCATGCTTTTTTTAAAAAATGCAGATAACAACATCTTCTCTTTCCAGTCTTTCCTTCTGCAGTATAACAGAGGAAGGATATGCTGCTCTGGCCTCAGCTCTGAAATCAAACCCATCATCAACCCTGATAGAGCTGGATCTCAGAGGGAACGATCATGGAGATACAGGAGTGAAGACGCTCATGGATTTACAAAACGATCCACGCCGTAAACAGAAGGTAAATCTGTTCATTTACCCAAAAGTAGCACCTGACATTTATTCAGTAATGTATTACATTACAATACATGAAAAGAAACATGCATAAACATTGAAATTAGTCATTCTAAATGCACTTGTATTAACTGGTTACTGTAGAATACTGCATAGACACACACAGTAAAGTATAATACAATATCTCACAATACTAAAATTGTTTTCCTTTTTTCCTTTCAGTGTGGATGGCTGCTTTAAAAAGTCTTTATATAAGGAATATCGGATGACAAGTCAGAAACAGCAGCAAAGGATCTGGATGGACAGTCACCATGTCAAACAGAGTGGGTCTCTGCTGTCTGGCTGGAGTCCACTTAAATGTGATGAGCTAAATGGACGAGAAACAGCTTTTTCATTTTTGTGTTTCAACTTAAATTTTGGGCAAACCAGTCAAATTACATGTCATGTTGATTTTTTGAGTGCTACAATTTGCTAACACAGAACCCACTATATTCTGCTACACTTATCTGTTTAGTTTCCCTTTTTTGAGAATCTTTTTCATCTGGATGAAAATAAATAAATAAATAAGTGGACCCACACTCCACAAAACAAGAAATTGTTATGAAACAGCAGGGAGGCAGACAGAGCCAGACTCGAACCACAAAAACGGGAAAAACACCTCAACGAATGGAAAAGGCAAACAAAGGGGACACTGAAAACAGCTCAAACAAAGGCTGAGATAGAAAAGGGAAGTAAAAGATAATCAGAAAACAAAAGACACTTCCTCTCTGATTCTGAGAAGAAGGTCAGCTTTACGTTTCACCTGTTTGCTCTTTGTAGAACAAACACTTTTGTATGGCTTGGAGCCATTTCTTGTTTAAGCCTTCCTTTTGGCTTTTAAGTAGTTTTGGGGCCATTTATTTTTTTCTTTTCCTTCCTCTTTCCTTTTCATCTGAATACCCATCTGGGCTGAGTACCGTACCAGTCACCCCTCTACAAAGGCATGAAAAAGGTTTATTGTAAACAACATCCAGGTGTCTTTCATGTGCATCTCCCACCACTAAGGCATGTGTGCCAGCTTGGACAGCCTTCAGACACATGATGAGCTGCTGTACTGTGTGTGGGAGGAACCAGTGCCCAGGAAGTGTGTGTGACTGTTGCTAGTGCTGCCCAGTTTAAGATGGTGCTGAGTGTGGTACGTGGCACGGCTGGTGTGGGGCACTTGTGTATTTATTCAATTGTTTCTGTTTTTGTTTGTATGTTGTGTTTTTAGGGACACCACGACTGAAAAAATGCAGTCAAATTGCCATTCACTGCATGGTTGGTATATCTCAAAGAAAAAGAAGAGGATCTTTTCAGAATTTGGTGAAAAAACCTAAATCGCAATGACTTTCCGATTGTATGTTACGCTTTATTTGTTGTGTTTACCTTTCCTTAAAATGCATGACAAATACAAAGATATTGAAACTGAAATCTTGGGCCTGAAATTTTCTCTATTACGATGCCGAAGCACAAAAGAGGAGGTCTTACAGGGGAAGTGATGAAGATCACAGTCAACAAAGGTGCCAGTGCCTTTGTGCCTCTGATATATGCCCTCAGTCTGAGATACCCAAGACAACTGAGGCATACCTGTAAAGTTTTTCCTTCAGAGTTGCTCCGTGACCTGGATGGACTGAAAGCTAGTCCAAAAGTAGCACAAACTTTTTCCTAAATGATGTGAAAAGTACAGAAGTACTGTGAAATGTCAGGATTTTATAGTGAATTTGTCAAAATTCATAATTAAAACCAGCAATGTTCAGAGAGAAAGTTGCTGAGTTTATTTTGTACTATGCAGGTGGATTTATTTTTTCTGCAAAAAATTGCTGTACATACAACTAAACTGAGATGTGATTAATAAAAATCTTAAGGTAACAATTTGCATGGACATTTTTAAATGCAACACAAACAAATTAAAGTTATTTCAAATTAATTTATTAGGTAGGTCCTACTTGATTTTTATAATATTCACTAAAATCAAATTAGTGGAAATTAATTTATTTGTGTTAGAAGAAAACAATAAAGTTGATATATTGATATTATACAGGTTTAAATTATTTTAGCTTTCTAATGTTAAAGATTTTCATATTGATACTATGTAATTTTATGTATGTAATAGTAAGTATTAATAGTAGGTGATCTAGTGAAGTTAGTCTAGTTAATTCTAGTTGATACAACTTTAAAAGAATGCAAGCAAATTGTTACCTTTATTTTTAAGTAAATATTATTATATCAATTTTTAGAGTATATATGTATCTTTATGTAATTTCCTTTTTCTTTTTATCCTGTTTATTATTGATGCTCATTTTGTTCTATATAAAACCTAATTTTTCTCTGTGCTGCCTCAGACAAACAGGAGTCCTGGATCTGTTATTTGTTCCATGTATTGTAGGAAAATGAAGAGGCTCTCAAGCACAATCTCACCACAGTCTTTCTGTGTTGTGAGGTTGACCACCAAAGCCATGGCCATCTGCGTGTTCCTCTTCAGGACAAAGAAGAAGTATCCAGCATCCACCCTAATGGCCAAACTAGCACTGACTGACCTGCTCTTCATGTGTGTGGATGATAGTGTGGCTCATCACTGTACCGCTCTATCTGAATCAACAGACTGTTAAAGCACAACCACCTGCCATGACATCACTTACCGCAACCAAATACACTTCTTTGTTAAATACACCGATCAGGCATAACATTATGAGCACCTCCTTGTTTCTACACCTAACCCTAACCCTAACGTCCTGTGACCACTGATGAACGACTAGAGGATGACCAACACAAACTGTGCAGCAGCAGATGAGTGATCGTCTCTGACTTTACATCTACAAGGTGGACCGACCAGGTAGGAGTGTCTAATAGAGTGGACAGTGAGTGGACACAGTGTTTAAAACTCCAGCAGCACTGCTGCGTCTGATCCACTCGCACCAGCACAACACACACTAACACACCACCACCACGTCAGTGTTTAACTTATCTTCTTGCTGGCAAGATCCACTGATGCACAGTAGGTGGCAGTGATGTCCATATAGTGCAGTGTCAGCCTTTCACTGGAACTGCACCATATTAGGGTCTAAATTGTATTATGCTTGTTCATAACCCTTGTATGAAGTGTCATAGCAGAGATCTACATACAGAAACATTAATTTCTCCATGCTATGGAGGTGCATTTTTAAGAGAAAGAGAAAAGGGGAAGTGAACGGTAGTCTGGATTAGAACTGGATTATTTTACTCAGATTTTCATTCTGAAGCCTAAAAAAGTGACACATACCGTGTCATATTAAAGCCAGGCTGAAGGGAAAGAGGTCATTTAGAAAGTGAAGCATTTTTTATTAAAGTCTCAGTTTGACAGACAGGTTTATTCATTTTCCTGTAAACTCTCAGCTCTGGAGTGCTGGACTTTGGTCAGTTTGTTTAGATGAGGTGAGAAAGTGTGTGGCTACTTTAAGTACATCTTGAATGGCAGTTTGTATGAAGATGTAGATGATAAATGATGTTGTACTTCATGATTGTTTTGGTGATCATGGTATTTGGTCAGACATAACACATGAATCTTCAACCTGCTCCACTCAAAAAAGTGAAATAAAATGTCCTTTTTAGATCATAACATATATTGACAATATTGAACTTTCTTGCACTGGACTTGGAAAGTTTTGGTAACCTTTTATATAAATGTGTGTATTATGTAAAGATGTCAGTTATGTTTGAAGCTTTTTTGCCTTTTAATAAACTGTAGTGAAAGTTTACTGAGAAATAAAATCTATTTCATTTTAAATGTATTCAATTTGGTCAGATTTGATTTATTCTAATATGTATTGTTAATGATAAAGTATTTGTAAACAATCTGACATGAGGAGTGCATGTGGGAGGAAAAATGTTAATATCTAAGATCATCATTTTCATATCTTGTATATCAGAGTGTTTATTTTGTGTTTTTTGCAGTCGCGCTTCTTATTATGGTATAATTCTATTTATTGGAACTGATTCACTGCTAGCAACCAAATTTGTCTAGCTGTCTGCAGCTAACTAGTTAGTAAATCTGACAAGCAAGGTGTAACGGTTTCACAGAATTCAGACGCTTGCGGATTAAGAACGAGAAGTAAGCTTTAATGTTGAAGTCAGAGTCCAAGATCATTGTCAAAAAACAGGCAAAAAGGTCAACACACAGAGAACAAATATCCGGGGCAAACAATCCAAAAGGGCAAATCCAAAAACAGAGTCGAAAACAACGGGTGCTACAGGTCATACACAAAATCCTGATCATAGATATAACGCTCAGTAGTTTACCAAAGAAACAATACCTCGCAAAGAACACTGGCTAAAGACCGGTCTTTAAAGCTAACTAAAGAAGTCACATGATCAATACACAGGTGAAACACATCAGTATTCAGGCGATCGAGAATGCTGATAGGAGCGTGTGGGGAGATCAGCAGTCAGCTGATCTCCCTGTGTATTCTGGGGGATGGAGTCCGTGTGTGTACTGTGGTTTGTAGGAAGCGTCACAGTCATGTGATCTCCCAGAGGATTCTGGGAGATCGAGTCCGTTTCCTCCGCTTCACCCGTGACATTCGTGACACAAGGCTGAATATAACAGCACTTTAGAGCTATTTTTATGGACAAGATTACACTAAAAAGATTACATTAAAAATCAGAGACTGCTGGTGTTACTTTGGTCACTGTTTGGTGATGCCCATTGGACGCCACACATACTACTGAATTAAAGCTGAAAAAGGGACAGTGGCACCTCCTCCAAATTTGGCAAAAGTGTAGATCTGAGTGATTAATGACATACAATATGAACTGGGCCACTCTGTGTTACACAATGTCAGGTTCACTGTTTTTGTGAGGCATGTGTATCCTACTGTGGAAAGCATAAAGAAAGGACAAAGGAACAATGGGGTAGGAATAGAGATAAGGAAAAGAAAGATAAAGATATAATAGAGCCCACTACAGTGTTACTTCACTGGGTAGAGAGGGGGTGGGGTTTATACAGAAATAGTCTTAGATTTGTCACATTTTCCTAATTAAATAAATAAATAAGTGAGAATGCATGTAGAAGTGCATCTTTACATCTGCAAGCTGCAAAAAAGTGCTAAATAGACTTTCAGTGCATAGAAATTTGGTGGATATTTCACTGTGATTCACAAATTAAATTTGGTTCAGTAATAATTGTTGAAGGTCACTTGAATGAGGAGAGCAGCCTGTTTGAGTCAGATGCCACTGATGACTGAACTTCAGCCAATGATGAACAACTCAAGTAAAAACCTAAAGAGTGGATATGAAGTGCTTAGCTAATCAGCATTGATGCAAAGTGTCCAAAGCCAAAAATCACTGAAGGAAGGTAATGAACAATAATTTCCCAACTAGAAAGAGTGACATTTCCACAAATCACATCTCTGTGTGTATATGAATTCAGACAAATTAAGACAAAAAAAAAATTGTTCAGCGTTTATAAATATGCACGAAACCATCTCATTGATCTTGTCGATATGGGCTCATCAATATCACTGCTATGACCTGTCATGCTCACACACACCTAGAGAGGCACATCAAGTTACTGGATGGTGACCAATGTCCAGCTCAGGTCAGACACTAGTGGCAGCCCAGTGAGCATGAGTGGCACCCTCGCCCAACAGCATGGCAGAAATCAGGGAAAGCAGAGGGCGGCTGAGAGAAGTGCTATGTCGGCTATGTGGCGGCTGCCACTTGCTCTGAATGGTCACCTCTGGCTCTGTATGCGCCTTTTCTGCTGGGGTAAATAAAGAGCACTTCTTGTAGCTGAAATCATGGCCTCCTCCATTTCTCCTTTTTCACTAATAGGCTACAATATTTTATTCATGTGGAAATGATGTACATATGACTTATTTCAGTGTGATACAACTGCATGAAAAAGTGTGAAATCAAATCATGCTTTGTTGATTTTCTAAGTGAAAATGGGTAAAAACATCCTCTACAGAGAGAACACTTCAATATGACATTTTCCTCCAAATTTTAAATACAGTTATGTAATAACTGAAGTTTGTGGGGTGGAACATGCCTGAAAGCCCTCCTTCTTCTAGTCTTACAGTCTATAAATTCATTCCTTACCTTCCTTTCCCATACAAAGTTTCAGCACTCCCCACTGCCACCCCATCTCCTCTCTGTTCCTCAGTCCTACATCAGTCCTACCACTGTTATAAGGAGGGGGTGGGGGGGTTAGACCTTCTAGCTACAGGCAGAAACCACCCAGAACTCCAGCCCAAATTCTCAGAGTTCCCCCCTCCCTCAATCAGACTTCCCTCATACTACCACAAAATGCCAAAAATGGTCCAGACTTGCAAATAAAAAATTAAATGTGCCATAACGTTTGCAGAGGCCAAACAGTATGTCTTATTGTTTCCTCCGATATACGAAAGTCAGTAAATGAACAATAATTGTGTATTAAAATGTGCAGAAGTATGTTCTCAGTAGAGGATTTTTTATGGTATGAGTATTATTATGCTTAATATTACTATTTATTAGTATGCATTAATATTAATAGTATAAGAATTTACACTTAGAAAATCAATAAAATACATGGAATTTGACCAGCAGCACACAAACCTTTACATATGACTGTATAAGTGTAGTGTGGAGACACTGAAGACTGGAATCTGACCTCTGTTAACACTTTAAAGTAAAAGATCTTCTTCAATCTTTTAAATAATTAACCTTCAACTCCTCAGTGGGACATTGAACAGGAACACACCAGTACAGAGTTTGGGATCATTACAGGACAGACAGGAATCTGTGGGGAATTTCTTAGGCCTGAGATGATGCTGTCAGCTCAGAAACAGGGGCATTAAGTGAGCATTGAACAGGAAATATCTGCAATATGAGGCTTGAGGGAAAAACTAAAGTCAAATGAGTGAAGAACTGCACAGATATCCACCGTCATTCTGCATCCATTACAATCTTATCTGTTACAGGAACCTACAGACAAACACTGTTCTGGACTGATTTAAGCATCTGCAGCTCATTTTATCAACATGTAAAGAACCTTCAGACGTAATGTGTTCCACGCAGAACCGGAAGTGATGCTGAGACAAAAGAAGAAAAGGTAAGACTGGCAAAATATCATCAGATATAATCAAAGTGTCTAAACATTACTAAGAAAACAAAACAAAAAACTTGACTAAGTGGTTTGGAGTCTTCCCTAACTCTCTGATTAGGCCAAAAACAGGAAAAAACATTGGGTCAAACCATCCACTCCTACACCCTGGTCAGTATAGGACAGTGAAAGTTACAGAGATGGTTCATGAGCTTACAGTTTAACAGTAGAAGTAAACTGGGCAGAAGACACAGTTAGAGCTGAACTAATACGTTTAGAAAGAGAAAATACACCAGCCATAAAACAAATATGTATGTCAGCTGTGGTTCTAAACTACAACATTCACCCCAGGCTGCCATGGAGGTAAACCTAGAGGAAATCAGAACCAGCCGTGAAAGAAATGCCCCATGCACTCACAGCCAGCCAATCAGACACATATATGGTCAAAGGACTTCAGCCAATCACCCGCATGGGTGGGCAGGTTCTAATCAGCAAGAGTGAGAGTGAGAGAGAGAGAGAGAGAGAGAGAGAGAGAGAGAGAGAGAGAGAGAGAGAAACAAACGCAACAAAAACGTACATCCCAGGGTCGTAACACTACCCCCCATAAAAGAGAGGTGTTACCTACAAGAAAGTGCCTTAACCATGAAATTATCTGAGCCCTTCTTCTGCTGAATCTCCAATAAGTAACCTTAAGCTAGCAAAGCCCACCACATCAGGAAAACCAGGAACTGCCAAACCATCAAGAATATTCTGCACTTCAGACTTCATAATAGTATGCTTTGTTGGATTTACTTGATATGCATGCTGTTTAATTGGAGCATGACCCTTTATATCGATGTCATGTTTGATAACATGAGTACACCTAGGAACACCTGAAAAAAGATTTCGAAACTCAGTAATTCAACTCACTCATCTCCTGTCACTCACTGACAGCAAGACCAGATAAAAAGGAGGATAAGTCAGCTGAAATACTAGAATTTGACAAGCGTCCATAAAGTGCAGGAGTCAAATGTGCATCCAAGCCATCATCATCATCATCATCATGGCTTGAGAATGGCACAGAAACATGCACAACAGGGAGGCTAGAACAAAACTCAAAAGAAAAGAGACTAGCTTCCGTTCATTTGAGGCACTTGCTTCTTGGGAGACATAAAGCTTAAGCATATTAATACCACAAACTCTTGTTTTACGGCTAAGGTCAGGAGTATGAATCACATAGTCTGGATCAGTAAGCTTAGACTCAACTCGATAAGGACCAGAAAACCTAGCTTGCAAAGAAGAACCTACAAGGGGTAACAGAACCAGTACATCATCTCCAGGCTGAAAAGATCTAAAAACTCTCCTATCATCTTCCTTTTGAAACGCTGCTTCATAGTACTTTGAGAGGTAGTTATCATTGACAGTCACTATCACTGTACAAGCAGCATGCAGATGCTCCCTGAACTGACTGACATAAGCAGAACATTTTTATTCGACTCTTGACTCTGACATCCATTTCTCTTTCATAAACTTTAGTGTACCTTCAACAGAATGACGAAACACGAGCTGGGCGGGGCTGAACATAGTAAAACATAGTAGACTGAACAGTTTCACAAATAGCAAATAGGACTGAAGGCACACCTTCATCCCACTCATTTTGTGATTCAGCACAATATTTGCATAATTATGATTTAAAAGTCTGATGTAAGTGCTCTAAAGCTCCTTGACTCTTGGGATGCTATACACTTGAAACTTTATATTTAACTGAAAGCTGTTTCCTGGACATAAAGTTTGACCCCTGGTCAGTTTGGATAGTTTTAGAAGGCCAAAGATAGAGCAAAACCTAATGAAATCTTTAATAATGGCTTTATCTCGTAATGTGTGAAGAGGAATGGCTTTAGGAAAGCGAGTAGTAGCACACACAATGGTAAATAAAAATCAGTTCCCTGACTTTGTTTGTGATTAAGGATCCACGCAATCTAAAAGAATTCTCTTAAAAGGCTCTTCCATCACTGGAATTGGGTGCAAAGGTGCAAGAGGGATGGTTTGGTTGGGCTTTCCCAATACCTGACACATATGACAAGATTTACAGTCCTTTACTACAACAGCTTTCAGTCCAGGCCAAAAGAAATGTTGTAATATATGCTTATAGGTTTTTGTGAATCCAAGATGTACAGCTAGGCAATAATCATCAACTAAGCTTAAAACTTGTTGTCGACACAATTTAGGAACAACAATTCGACAGACAACATTACTCTCTGAATCAGCAGGAGGAGAAGGGGTGCATTTACACAGCAGCATATCACAACATACAAGTTCTGACTTGAATTCCCTGGAGGGCAGTTTCAGTAGCTATAAATGTGCCATCTAAGTTCAACTCACTACCTTTACGTGCCTGAGCACACATCACCACACATGCAGAAAAACAGAGGAAAACTTCTGACCCAGAAGTCCAGCAGTTACTCTAGGCTCACTAATGACTTCAGGGATGGGAGTTACCCTTCCACCTGCTAAATATTTACCCAGTAATGTCACACCAGCAACAGGCAGATGAGACCAAACTCCAACCTTAACTTGACCAGAAACCAAATCAGACTCCAAATATATAGAGTACAATGGAACAGAGACAGGACTGAGATCGATTCCCTGAATTAGTGCATCATAACCACAGAATGTGTTGTCTGACAAACTAAGAACACTAAGAACACTGCAGAATAAATGGTGTAAAACCTACATGGAAACATTCATCAGTTAAAACACTGGGGCGGCTCGCTAACGAAGCAGACTGTATTAACGTTACACTTTTATTCTACACTTCTTCTGAAGTACATGGCAATCTGCAATGAGATGCCCAGGTTAATAACATTAAAAACACTCACACTTTTCCCTAAAACACAGAGGTGTACTTTTACGGTTGTACTTATTCTCCAAGGCCGGATCAAGTTTTAGGTTCTCATTGTGAGCCAATAAGGAAATACACTTTTATGAGTCAAGACAAACTCATCAGCAGCAACAGCAGCATCAGCAAGACTAGAGAACTGCTCATTTAAATGTACAACAAGCTTTTCGGACAAACAACTCTTAAAATGGGTGGGCGGGTTTTAAATCAGCAAGAGACAAAGAAAGAGAGATATAGAGAGAGACAGAAAGAGAGAGAGAGAGAGAGAGAGAGAGAGAGGGAGAGAGAGAGAGAGAGGGAGAGAGAGAGAGAGAGAGGGAAGTAACACTCCCTCCCCCATAAAAAAGAGGTGCTACACTGGCAGAAATTAGCATTTTTGCAATGAAAACAAAAAATTCAGAGTCAGTATTTTGTCTTAGTTGTTAGTCATGTGTCATATTTTTATAATTTCAGTAGGCTAGTCTGTGCTGCCAAACTGAACTCTTAAAATACATTTATGCTGTGTTTGTTTTACTATCTGTGTGCTCTGTACTCACATAATTAGTATATCAAGTTATATGTTATAGTCCCAGTATATAATTGGTATATTTTTGCTGAAATCTTCTTTTGCTCCTTCAATACTAAAGTATGTACTTTTAATATTTCACTAAGGTGTACTGAAATACATGCTTTGCACACACATAGATGCACACAGAGACATATATATATGATCATAATGATGCTACATTTTGTGCTTTTTTCTGAGTCCAGTGTGTTTTTATTGTGTTGCACACACAACTAATTTTGATGTAAAGCTAAAACATTTCCAGTAGGACCTGCTGATTGTGAGTGACACTTATTGAGCCAACACAAATGCACTGAAATTCCTCAGAGAATATAGAGATTATTATTGTGATGAGCTGGATCAAGTGGGTTGAGAGTAGGGAAAACACTAAATTGGGAGGGCAGGTGGTTCTCCACAACCCAGGACCCAGGAGTTCATCCAGCTGTGTTATCAAAATAGTCATTAATGTGCATTTAAGACAGAGTGTATTATAGTGTCTGCTAAGTTGGTATACTAACCATGTATTGGAGTGCACTGTAGTATGAGTATGCATAAAAATGATTCTGAAAAAATTTTTAACTGTACAGTATTTGTAAATGTATTAAATATATACTGGGTTTACATAACTATATACTAATAATGTGAGTAAAGAGCACACAGGTAGTATTACAGACATACTGCACAGTTTAAATGTTTTTAAGCTGTTTTGAAATGTACTTGCATATTTATTTTACATAGGACATCTCATTTACCACCAATAATATCATACAGGTATTATACATTGAAGTATAGATTTAACACATATTGTTTAAAAATACCTTGTTAAAGAACAGTTTTACCTTTAAATGAGCACAGTTCATTGTAAGCATAATTTGATGATGCACCTTTTAAAAAAATGGTCTTTTTCAAGGGTATTTCATTAAAGCTCATATTCAAAACCAAAATTCTTTTTCTGAAAGTATAGTTTAAGCATAAAAGCAGTTTATTGTAAGCATAACTTGAAGCACTGTCTCAAAATAAAATTAACATGTTTCTTTGAAGCGTAGTAACACAAGCCCCCAGGATACACTTTGCAAAAGTATAGTTTTATCATAAAAAAAGCACAATACATAATTTATTACTCAAGTGAAGTATAATTTTTTTATGTGTACTAAAATATAAATTTATTAGGTAAAAAGTTGTGTATATAGTAAGAAGGTAATAGTTGGAACATCTTGTTTATAGTTTAAATAGACTAATATCATATTAAATTATATGGCTTTTTCACAAGGGATTCCATGTTACATTAACACAAGGCTGAAGGGAAACAGGGAAGTTAATGTTTCACCTCGCCAGACAGGTTCATTCACTTTATCATAGTCTCATCTCCAGATCGCTGGACTTTGGTCAGTTTGTTTAGCTGAGGTGAGAAAGTGTGTGGCTACTTTAAAGACACCTTGAATGGAAGTTAGGATAAAGGTGATAATTGCTGTTGTAATTCATTTTATTTTTGGAGAACATTATTTTTATTCAGACATAACACAGGCCTAATGCATGCATGCTCAGACTGCTCCACACAAAAATGTTAAAGGCAGTTTTCCCTTTCCTGGAGTGTGTTATGTAGCTTTTTGTGCATGTTAACAGTCTTGAAACGTTCCTCAGCTGCCTGAAACGCCTTGTTGGAATTCCAGCCCTTTTCTCTGTTACAAGGTGATGTATCTCATAACACAGGCCTTACTGCCTGCCTACCTGCAAGCTTAGCAGGCCATCAGAAAAAGCACCGCAACTACTGGAGGCCCACTTGTTCGGTTTTGTAGCCATGTTGAGATGACGCTGATCTGACTTTCAGGATCGGACTCTGGCTCAAATTGATGGAGCAGAACCGACGCCATTGTAAGAACAGCCACAGCGGTGTTTACAGCTGCTCAGGAAATAAGAGCCAGTCTTTTATCGTTGTGCTCAAATTTCACTGCCTACGCTGAATGCACTCCACTCCCCACTGAACAGCGAGAACCAGCCAGTCACAGAGACAGAAAATTGCATGTTATTATGCTCCTTAAAGGCAGGATGAGCAGGATTTGTCGGTTGCTGTTTAAACACACCATTCAAAGTTGGCTGAGAAAGAGCAGCGGTGGTTGAGCTAGAGAGTGAATGAAGAGAGGGATCAGCAGTAACCAGAGCAAGGCAATGATTTAAAAAAATAAAACACAATTTTCTGATTGTTATGTTGTAACACCTCTTCCCATGCGGGAAGGTTTCTGTGTGAATGCTGTCAGCTGCTGTGGCCTCCCTCTGCTCTGCTTGTCTGCAGACTGCAAGACAGGTGGTGGAACCGCTCTGGCAGTTGACCAAGCACAACAGAGTCCTGAGAGGGCTTAAGGACAAGGGCAGTCTAACTGAGCGACTGCATCTGAAATGGCATACCTAAGCAGTATGTACTAAAATTGAACCAATGCGTACTACTCCACTGTTGAAGAAGTATGTACTTTCAGTATGCAGGTGCTCAGTGTCCACACATTTTTGGACACACTACATCCACCATGTTACCAGTGACTGTACATTTTTCACCTGTGATGTCAGTAGCACCAAAGAGCTTTACTCACCAAAGCGATTGTTCTTCTGAATGTCGTTGTGCTGCTTATAAGGTACTTACCCGTGAACACAAACCTCCTTAAAAAGAGTAGGTGGGAACGTAGAGCTGCAGCTGTGTCTGAACCACAGCAAAGAGCACCTGCTCTCCATCAGCATTACTACTTAAGTTAATTCAAGTTTTAGATTGTGAATATCAATAATAACAGAAATATGATTTGCCCATTGAGAAACAATAATTAATTCTAAATCACACCAACAATAAATGAGAATGCATATGACTCATACAAATTGATGTGCAGTTTGTATGAGTCATATGCATTCTCGTTTATTGTTTTTCTGAAGCATTTATGTTCGTTTACTTATCAGTGTTTAGAAAAAATGCTATTTTTGGCGAGTTGGCTTTAATAGTACAGTGCCACGAAACATGACATATGAACTGACTATAAATTAGAAGGAGACATACAATGGTACATTGAAGCAGATCCAAATCCAAATCCTTCTACAAACTTTACAAACACAGTACAAGGAAAAACATGGTACAAATAACATTTCCACTGACATTTTGCTTGTAAAAAACACAATCTACTTCGTATTTTAGTCTGATGTTGTCCCATTTTATATGACTGGGAAAACCCTTCCTCTCCAAAGACACAATGCACACAAGACAGTTAACACAGCACAGGATAAGCTCTGTAAGCGTACAATCATTTCAATCATCTGTGAGTGTTGGAGCTGAGGGCTCACCACTATAACATGTTGGCCATTAATACCATAGCTTTTGAATTCAAAGTACACTTTGGCTCTCAATCCTCAGGGTTTTACTGTGGTGATCAAGGCCTCACTTGCTGCTCTCCTACCACCAGCATTTTACAACTTATGAGAAGTTCACTGACATATTGGTGGCAAGCAAGCTAATGACACTAATTGAAACTGGCTCAACTCATCAACACTGCCAACCAAAGACCCTCTCACTTTTATTTACCTCAACTAGTAATCTGTTAATGATAAGCAAATTAGGTAGTAGTTCACAGCAAAACTCTTTGTGTTTGGTGTTGAGTTTTACTTACATGCACAAACCATATGTTTTCACTGAGCTAATGTTAACCGTGTGCTAACAGTTACTGAAATGTAAAGCTACTTTCAGACATGAACATTTACAGTAACCTCAAACCCCCAACATGAACCAAATGTACACTGATAGGACTCAGTTACAAAATCAACACAACATGGATTTTGACCAGGAGTGCTCAAACTTGCACACAACTGTATGAGTGTAGAGTGGAGCCACTCTCATACTGTAAACTGTAAAAAGCTCAAAAAGCTCAGAATCTGATCTTTGTTAACGTTTGTACAGATGTTTCTTAGGCTTTTAAATAGTTAACTGTACACTGCACAAGATCAAATCAGCATAGAGCTCAAGATCGTTAGAGGACAGGCTGGACTGGTATTTCCAGTCTGGGGGTGGGGGGAGCCACTTTAAAGCAGAGAAGGATCTAGAATTTCAGGCGTGGTTGAAGACAAAACTGAAAGTAAATGAGTGAAGATAAGCCGCGCAGTTGTTTGCCCTCATCGTACTCTTTATAATCTTCTCCGGTGCAGAAACAGACAGATTGAATCAGTATTCACTGATTTTAGAATCCACTGCTCATTTTTATCACAATCTACAGAACCTTCAGAAGCGATGTGTTCCACACAGAACTGTGAGTCATGCTGAGACAAAAGAAGATAAGGTAAGAAAAACATCCACAGCTGTAATCAGTGTTTCAATATAATTGCTGAAACTAAATAAAGAAGCAGAGTAGAGATCACAAAACATACTCTACAGTAACTATATGAGCATTTGTGACATTCATGAACACCCCTTTGAAATTACTTCATTTTGAAGGACTGAATTGAATACATCTGTTAATGAGTCAGAAACATTTAATGTAATGAACTAATAAAAGATCAGTGATGCTCTGTGTTTGTGTACATCATGAATAATTAACTGAACAACCCATGATACTAAAACACAGCAATCATACTCAAGAGAAATCCAAGTTACTGGCATTAACATTTAAAGTGTTTAGAATGATTTCCTTATGAAATATTAGTGGATGCTTTATGAAATTCAAGTATGTTATTTATGTTATTTACATACATATGTCATCCCCTGTTTCCTCTTAATAGTTCTACATTATGATCCTATGGAGTTTTTACAGCTGCCACTGAGTTTGCAAACCAGTTTTTCTTTGAAATCCTGTAATCATTGGAATGAAATTGGTTCAGAAGGTGTCTCCAAATGAAAATATAATAATTTGATTTCATAAAAGTGCTAAAACCATTTTCTGTCTCATTTAAGTGGAACTGAGGAAAGGTCAGAATCCCCTGTACATAAAAAATACATACATACATACATACATAAATTTTGCACTACATTAAAGGTGTTGCAGAATTTAAGGTGGAACTTCAATCAACATAGCACTAAAATTAAGGTGGCACCAAATTTAAGGTGAAACTAAAATCAACATAGCACTAAAATTAAGTTGGCATGGAATTTCAGGTGGAACTATTTAAGGTAGCACTAAAATTAAGGTGGCACTGACTTTAAGCTGGAACTTCTTTTAAGGTGGCACAGAATTTAAGGTGGAACTCTCTTTAAAGTAGTACTAAAATTAAGGTGGCACAGAATTTAAGGTGTGACTTTATTTAACATTGCACTAAATTTAAGGTGGAATTCTTTTTAAGGTGGCATGAAATTTAAGGTGGAACTGCAGTTACCATAGCACTAAATTTAAGGTGACACAGAATGTAAGGTGGTACTGTCTTTAAGGTAGCACTAAAATTAAGGTGGCACAGAATTTAAGGTGGAACTCTTTTTAAGGTGGCACCAAATTTAAGGTGGAACTGGAATTAACATAGCACTCCATTTAAGGTTGCACAGAATTTAAGGTGGAACTTAATTCATGGTAGCACCAAGCAACAAATTACCAGCCACCATGGATACTGCAACTTCTGCTTAACAACATTTTGGCAGCATTTTAACAACTATCAACATTCTTCAACTATTTTAACGTCTAACGCAATTAACTGTCTTTTTCAAGCCTAACTTAAAGTTTGTTCACAAACTTTCCCTTTCTAGTTATTATTATTACTATTATTATTATTATTATTATTATTATTATTGTTGTTGTTGTTGTTGTTTTTGGTTTTTTTTGTAGTTAGTATACTATTAGTAGGAGTAAAACAGAAACCAAAATGTGGTCATTAAAACATCTCATTTTATTAGATTTATAGTAAATATCCTACATGATGGATGTTTTTTCATTAGGCTAATTATGAAGTCCTGTTCAGTAATGAATATGGTGGGTCAGTAGTCATTTCTAATCAGCAGCTCAGTTTTCCTGCAGCGCTTATTAATATTTACTCAGACAGGAACTCAGATACAGGACTAACATAATGTCTAAGAGACTGTGATGTGACCGACTCTGTGTAGATACAGTGTACTTTAGTCCACACAGGAGCGCGAGCTGCTCTGATGTAGAAGATCAAAGGAAAGGTAAGAATGATAGACACAGCTGTGAACTCAGTATCTGGATCATTAACAGAACAATTAATTAGGCCTAGACTGAACTGAGCACCTTCTGAGATTAAAATATAATGATTTATCCAGCTATTTTAACGATTTACATTGATATTTTACATGTATATCTTTCGAAAGTGCGCGACAACAAACAGGAAGGAAGGACATGGCCTAGTCTAAAGTTAGCAGGCTAACCCAGTTAATGCTAATGCACGTTGTATTATAGTTTGTAGACACAATTTTTCCCCAGAAAAACGTGATGTGCTTAGCCTGGATCTTTCACTGATGTGGGTGAATGATCAGGTTTTAATAAGGAGAACTTCACACATTGAGCACAAGAGATAAACTGTAGGCCAAAGCCTTTTGTGTCACACTATGGAATGATGTAATAATCCAGAATGGCAGTAGAATTGGAGAAAGTTTACAATAAGCCAACATTGTATAAAGGCAGAAATATAGCACAATAATGCTACCTCACCCTTAGCATAAACCTTGAAATCTAAGAGATTTTTACTTCAGCATGTTTTCAATACTGCACTACTGACCGCAGTGTTACTCCACATTTTCTTTAACTTCTTTGACTTTGCTGTGGCCATGATTATTATCTAAGGTCAGAACACCTGAAGAAAATAATATTTAAGTCAGAGACATAAAATAACTGAGCATCATATACAATCAAAGTGTCTTTAAAGTCTAACAATCATGTTTTAACCACAAACTATCAAAATCCAAAATATAGCTTTTATGAGCCACGCTTTAAATCTCTTTGGCAACAAAGTATCTCACAAGCCTGGCATTGAGATTCTTGCTGGTATTTTATAGATGAGTGAACAATCTTAGCAGTTGTAGCACCTTTAAAAGATGTATTTAAACACATGAAAGGTTTTTTAAACAATCATTAAAGTTTAAAAAAGGAACATAATAGCAATATACAGCACAGTAAAATATAAAAAATAAGTAAAAACAAAAAAATACAGTTTGCAAAACTAGCTGCTTTTTAAATTATGATATGATCAATTACACATTTTCAGCAACTTTTAAATAAGATTTTGATCTCTTTTCAAATTTATAGAATATGTTGATTTCTATGGGCTGCCACTTCACTCTAAATCAGTCATCACTGATTAGAATGTGAGTTTTTAACATGACTGAAATGTTCTGATGATGCATAAACTACTAACAGTTTTTAAATACTTTTACCATTTCAGCTGATAAAGCCAAGACTAATGGATCAACATGTTGATGCCATTATTAGAGAAATAATAAACATATTTAATTTTTATTTTGACTTTTTGGTTCACTCGGCTAAATGAATCTGATGGATAAAAGTGGCAATTCAGAAATAAGCCCTGAAAAGGACTTTTTTTGAAAGTAATGAGGTTTTTTTCTACAATACTTAAAAATATGTTTAAATGTATTTGTAATAAAAAAAAGGCCTGATCTATTATTATTTTTAGAAATAACAGTAGTAAAAATACTCGTTTAGAGAGTAGTGCAGTCGAGTGGCTTTTTCTTCGCTAAAAGTGAACAGGTTCTGTGGTGAGTGGAGCTCTTAGTTGTCGCTGAGCTGCTATCATTTTTAGTTCCTGTGAGGTTTTTCCTGCCTCTGATTGTTGCTCATATTTCTATCGGGGCCCTCTAGCAGTGCCTATCAGAGCCTGTCATGACTGACTGTTGTCAGCAACTCACTGTTTGGCCACCAGAGGTCTCACTCTCCCGAGTAATAGCCCTGTTCCCAAATCAAAACACCTGTACCTCATCTCCTTAATCAGTCACACCTTAAATACTCCTCCCATTCAGCTAGTCAGTGTGAAGTATTGCCAGTTCCTTTGTGTCTGACTACGGGACACCTATATTAAAATATTCAACTATGAATGAAGACCCGTGACTGGCAGTGATGAACATTTTTGCAGTTAAAACAACAAATCCAGAGTCAATGTTTTATCTCAGTTATCTGTATTCTGCATTTAATGACCAGAAAAGTAGGACTTGGCTTCTACAGTATAAGAAAGGTAGTTTAATAAACTGGACAATCTCACATTTTCCTGTTATTTTCCCATCAGACGAAGCTGAATGGCTGTACTAAGCCAGTGGAGTTAATGCTTTGATGTGATTGGTGTCCTGCGTACACTCACCTCCCAGAAATAATAGCAAAGGAATACAGGAAAGTTAAAACCTCTAAAATGAGTCTCCAAGAGAAGCACTCTGAGTTTCATAGGTAAGCACATAGAATGTCTTTATCCAGATTTCTATCCTTGTACTGACACAGTTTATTTTAATCTTTGCTATGAAGTACTTCTCCAATATTTGATCAGAACAAATAATGTTTTTAATAGAGCACTACACGGATACATGAACCAAAACAACAAAGAAACTGTACCATATGAAGATTAATAGCACACTGAATCAAAACCTTCAGAAATATAATGACGTTTATATGAAATATATGACGTTTTGGGTGGCTTGTATTATAGTAATGCTTTAGGGGAACCTCCTGTACGTAAGTTATTCATTCTACATTAATAAATATTATGGTCATGCTCCATTACAATTACATCTTCATTTTGAAACATTCATTGAATACATTGAGTCATGAGTAACAAACATAATGTAATAAATTAATACAATGCAAGGTTTAATACAAGTTTACTTTAAACTTCATAACATGATCATTAATACATTAAAATACACTTTGGTTTCTTTTCAAGGAAGAAATATTATTTTAATCGCATAATATTCAAAAGATTCATATATTGCTCCATTATTGATTGTCCTACATTAAGTTTCTGTAGTAACTGTGTAGTTACACATGAATAACATGCACCGACATTGTAACTACTGATGATTAAGTCACTGTTACAGATGGATAACAGAACTACAGTGTATGTAATTACATGTGTATCAACTTCAGTTTTGCCTCATGTAATTACTCAAATATATCTTCTATAGAGGAACTTTCCTGTAGTACAGAGTTAAAGTTACACTTTAAAGTAAGTGGACAGTTCCTGTGTAGTTATTATGTAGGTATTAATGTAATAATAGAGTAGTACTATAAAAAAATGCAACACATTTAATTAATGTTATGAAAGTTACATTTTAAGATAAGGTGAAATCTGCTGTTCTGTTACATTACAGAACGGTTTAAAGCTGAAACTGGTTACAGTTTTACAGCACTAGCAACATAGACTACCTAAATGTTAGGAAAGCTGGCAGATACAGTGTAAGTAATGTCTTAATGTACGTTATTACAAACTTACTTTTACTGCTGAAAGTTAAAAAAAACTTTTGAAAAAAACTGCTGTTCCAGTCTGATCACAAATGTAATCACATTAATGTTATTACCCTTGAGTAATTACGTGAGAGACAGTAGGCTGTTACAACTATTAAAATACACTTGTGTAATTACAAAACTGAAGTTGATACGCATGTATAATTACATAAGCTGTACCTCTGCAATCCATCTGTAACAGTGACAATCATTAGTAGTTACATTGTTGTCTCATACGATGTTCACATGTAACTACACAGTTATTAGAAACACAATATAAAGTTTACGCTTTAATAGCAATCCTTTTGCTCAGTAGGCTTGAAATTTGATGGAATTGTAGTCTTAGAAAGTGATTTTTGACTCAAGTCAGAAATAGTACAGTGAGGAAGGGCCAGTGTTACTTTTTGCTGTGTTACAATATAATTGTGATTTAATCTATATTTTTTACAGCTTTTTATCTCATTTTTAATGCTAAATTAAAGATTGTGTATTGCAGTAAAGTTCTCAAATGTCATACGTCTATAAACAAATATTATTTAGTATGAAACAGTTGAATAGATTCAGAGATTATCGTGCAATAGAAAAACAGCATTTCATTCAGGTATCCAGCTGTGTGTCCTTGAAGAGTAACCGATCAATGGCAGAACCTCTAAACTTCACAGGGGGGTCAGCCCCTCAGGAACGGTATTTCTTCCACTTCACTGTTCTTCATATTTTCTTTTTCAGTTGCATTAATATGCTTGGAAATTAGACTGTTAGACTGATTTCCAGGAAGGATTTTGTTTTAAATATCATTTTTTGTCAATTCAGGGACATTTCATAAACAAATGGATATATTTTTGTAACATGTTTACTCGTTAACATATTTTCAGTCTTGTTATTAATTTAGACTATATTTTACAGGAGACTGTTGTGTTCAGGCACACAGTCATTGGTTGAGTTAGTCTGCAATGATCCTAATAAGACATCCTAAAGATGTCCATTACAGTCTACTATGTCTGTTCCAGTCACTGTGAGTCTGGCCCAAAACCTCCAATGATCTCCAATGATTTATAATCTCTATAAAGTCACATCCAGATCCAGAGTGGATCGTTTAGAGTCCTGGTTCCTTTCAGCGGTTCATTCTCATGCTGTCAGGAAGTTTGTCTTTTGGGTTTTTGTTCCTCTTGTGCTTCTATCTGTGCTTGGACAGTCATTACTGGCTATCGGAATCACAACCAATAGAGTAAAATACAGGGGCCTCTGTTAGCTACAGTACCATGTTACAATATTATCGTCAATCAATCTCTGATTTTTACTCCTGCTATTATTTTAATATTTTATCATTTTAAACATATAATTGCAGTGGAATTACTTCATATGGTATCTCCATATACAGCCTCTAAACTTCAAATGTGGATCAGAAAGATATTCTTTTCTCTTCCTCTAACTCATCTTAATCCCATTCATAGATGTTATACACATATAGAATGTGTGAAGTGCCATTTGTGTCACATATACAATTAATGATAAAGCACTTTGTCTGATTATTGTTTGTAAATTTGTATCATTGTTAATATAATGTCCCTCCACTACACAAAGCCCAATAAAGCATTCCCAGTGATATTAGGTGAAAAATAATTATGCCATTTTGTTAACCTACCTTTTTCTTTGATTAAAGTGGAACTGAGGAGAGGTCAGACTCCCCTGTATCCACCTGTATGTCCTCGTGGAGCGATTGGTCAATGCCAGACCCTCCAAATGTCAAAGGCGGATCAGCATCTCAGAAAAGTTATTTCTTTCACTTCTTCTTGATCTTCATAATTTTCTATTTAGACGCTTAGAAATGTCTCCCCAAAGGAGAACTGTTAGACTCAGGGAAGGTTTTTGTTTTCATTTTCAGTTTTTGTCAATTCAGTACAAGATTCACAACTGAAAATAGACATCATTTAAAAATATGAGCTGTTGATAGACTTGGACAAGTGTGAGGTGAGGAGTTGAGATGCAAGTGTGCGTTGCTTTTATTCAAATGAGACTTTACAGAGTCCAGAAACTGAGTAGCAGAGGTTTGTAGAACAGATCATAATGAAACAAATCAAGATCAAAGAAAACAAACGACAGGGTAACATCCACAATGCAAGACAAGAAGACTGAACAAACACAGGGGTATAAATACAATGGGGGAGACAAGAAACACCTGGGACTAATGAGGGGGCAGAGAAGATAACAAGGGGGCAGGACCAGGGAGGAGGCACAGAACAAAACCAACAACAAAAGCACAGGGATCAAGAAAACAAAAGGCACACAGGGGAAGAAACAGACACACTTTAGAACAAGGAACCCGTCACAACAAGGCCAATTATGCATTTATACAAATTATTACATAAATTTGACTGATTCTTCATTACAGAACAACAGCTATTATAATGACTTATTAACAGACATAACAAATATCAGCTGTTATGTTCAGGCACACTGTCATGGTTTAAGTTCAACCAGTAATGATAGGGTCTACTTGGGTCTTAGATGAGCATCGTAAAGACGTCTGCTTCGGTCTCTGTCAGTCAGTACCAAGACCTCAAATGATCTCCGTTAATCTCCACAGTCACCTTTTACCCACATCCAGAATTATTAAATTCAAGTCTTGTTTTTTTCAGTGGTGCTTCCTTGTACTCTTAGGGGAGTTTCTCCTTTAGGTCTTGGTTCATCTCAGTGGTCATGGTTTCAGGGAGTTTGTGCTTTGGGGTTTTGCTCCTTTTGGTTTTGTTTGTTGATTTTTGTTTACTTTTAACACTGTCGTAAATGTTTTACTTAATAACTTATTTTAAGTCTTGAAAGTCACCTTTCACCCAGATCCAGAGCTGTTCTTTTGAGGTGTTGAGTCCTCTCAGTGGTGTTTCCTCATGCTCAGAGTTTCTCCTTCTGAGTCTTGGATCCTCTCAGTGGTTTTTAGAATAAATTCATTTTATTCCTGAAAACTGCTAAAACATTTTTGTCTTAATTTATTGAGGTATTTCAAATGGGGATCAGCCCCTCAGGAGAGGTATTCATTTCTTCAAACTCAGAAAGGATTTGTTAGAACTATAAAGTACCATTTAGGGTTAAATTTACAAATAACACTAAAGCACTTAATCTAATATTATTTAATACACCAAATTTGTATCAACTCTTTAATTTCACTGTTGCCGGGAGAAAACCTTGTATCTCCATTTTTGTTGTTTTTCAGTTTTTGACATAATCTGAAAATATCTGGTAACACTTTCTTTGAAGGGTGTCTACATAACACATTCATATCACCTTACATAAACACTTCATAACACAATCACGAATGCTTAAATCAACATTTGGAAACTATACATGTTTTACATGATATTAATATGGACTACAATGTCATTTTACCGAAATATGTTTTTCAAAAAGATGTTTTTTTTATTTATTATTTTCAGTGAAACTCCTCTTTTCTGGACTGCCAGGATAAAATGACCTGGCTTTTTCCCTTTGGACAGAAAGTGCTTTGACACTTGTAGCCTAGACTTTCAACTTTTTTTAATTTTTTTTTTTCTCAAACATTTGTATTTTGCAATATACTATTCTTTCTACTTTTTACGCTAATTATTCATGTATAAAATGTACGGTTCATTCAACAGTCTATACATAATTGTGGAAAATGTTACTTAAACTAAGTTTAACTTTCTTGGGGTAAATGCTAACACTGTTATCCCAATTACTTTGGAGGTTTTATTTTTAGTGATTTTCTTCCTCACTTACGGTTTTGGTGAAGGCACAAGTATAACTGTGCATTAGTTATCCTGTGTAACTGAGGTTAAATGTGACAAGCACTGTTATCCCAAGGAAATGATTCCTTTTTTGGCATTACTTCAAAGTACAATCGAGTGATGCCTCTTTGACTTTCCTCACTCAGGGTGCTGATAATTTTGTAAGAAATGTCCTTTATAAATTTGCCTTGCATTGCCTTCACCATAAAAGTCATGGAAGTCACGTTATCCTGACTAAAGTACATGTTACATGAATGGATGGATATTAAATGGAATGGATAAGTATTATGGGCCTGTCCCACCACCACACAAAGACCGAATGACTGTGAAAAGGAGTCAATAAACACCACAAGTAGGAAGGTCCTTTTTTTATTGGCAAGACCAATGTTCAGAACAGGCACTTAAACATGCACATAAATGTGTAGTAGTCACTCAGAGTTTTAATGGTAAATATGTACTACTTAGAATGTTGAGGGTACATATGTAGTACTCACTCAGAGTTTTAGTGATAAATATGTAGTACTTAGAATTTTAATGATAAGTAGTACTTAGATTTCTAATGGTAAATATGTAGTACTCACTCAGTTTTAATGATAAATATGTAGTGCTTCGAATTCTAATGGTAAATATGTAGTACTTAGAATGTTAAGGGTACATATGTAGTACTCACTCAGAGTTTTAATGATAAATATGCAATACTTAGATTTCTAATGGTAAATATGTAGTACTCACTCAGAGTTTTAATGATAAATATGTAGTACTTAGATTTCTAATGATAAATATGTAGTACTTAGAATGTTAAGGGTACATATGTAGTACTCACTCAGAGTTTTAATGATAAATATGTAGTGCTTAGAATTCTAATGGTAAATATGTAGTACTCTCTCAGAGTTTTATGATAAATATGTAGTACTTAGATTTCTAATGGTAAATGTGTAGCACTTGCTCAGATTTTTTTTTTGACCATTCTGTTTATTGAGTATGAAAGAAGGAAAAGGCTTACACAGCTGAGACAAGATACATGCACAGATTTTGTTGGTTATTCCCGAGAATTAACCGAATAAGCCATCCCAAATCCCCCAAACTAACTAAACCCATACCAGCCACCCCCCCACCCAAATCCACCCACTTCCACCCCGTCACCTGTGTCGCCACACCAGACAACATTGAGTGTCAAATGAGTAAATAAATGGAAAATACACGTATACATACCCACATGTATACCTACATAATATATATACAGAAACATATGCATAACTATATATTAACAGGAAAAAAATATATATATAATAAATAATAATAATAATAATAATAATAATAAAAGTAAAAATAAATTAAATAAAGTAAAACAAACAAACAAAAAATTAAATAAGATTAACAATTAAATTAATTACTGTGATATACTGGGAACATCAAACTGCTTGAACTCAGAGAAGAAGGAGAAAAAGGGGCCCCATACGCGAAGAAAATGACGTGTGT
Source organism: Colossoma macropomum (assembly GCF_904425465.1). Taxonomy (NCBI): domain Eukaryota; kingdom Metazoa; phylum Chordata; class Actinopteri; order Characiformes; family Serrasalmidae; genus Colossoma; species Colossoma macropomum. The sequence continues at coordinate 208,795 of NW_023496052.1, forward strand.
CACCTTTAAGTGTGTGTCTAATTTTTTCCAAGTAAAGAAATGAGGCAACATCTTTAAGCCAGTATTCAAATGAAGGTGTAGTGGGACTTTTCCACTGAATCAAAATTAGACGTCTAGCTAAAAGGGTGCAAAAAGCGAGGACATCGGAATATGCAGCTGACATAGTAGAATCTTTGGCCGATAAACCAAACAGAGCAACTAGTGGACAAGGTTCAATTTTTGAATCGAGAATGAAGGAGAAGCAACGAAACACTGACTGCCAAAAGGATTTTAAAGCAGGGCAAAACCAAAACATATGAGACAAGGTAGCTGGAGCTTGGGAACATCAATCACAAAGATCATCCAAATCTGGGTTAAGTTTAGCAAGTTTAACCTTTGTCCAGTAAGTTCAATGAACCAACTTCAACTGAATAAGACTATGTTTAGCACAGATTGAAGAGCTATGGATATGGCGAATTATCTTGTCCCAATCATTTTCCTCAAAAGTGAACTGTAGTTCTCTTTCCCATTGCTGTTTAATAACAGTACCAGGGGTAGGGGCTATGAAGTTGAATATGAGGTTATATAATTTAGAAATAATGCTTCTGGCATTAGCATCTATTTCCAGAATATCATCAAGGGGTGATTTTGAGGGAGTGCTAGGGAAGTCTGTAAAAACATTTCTAACAAAATTCCGAATTTGCAAGGATCTAAAAAAATGAGATTTAAGAAGAGGAAATCGATTACCAAGCTGTGAGAAAGTACAGAATGTGTTATCAGCATACATATCTTTAATTCTCTTAATACCAGCTCTGTGCCAGCTAAGAAAAGCAGAATCTATCATCGAAGGTGGAAATAAGGGATTGGCTGTAACAGGCATATTTATAGATGGGGATCGAAGACCAAAATGATGTCGAAACTGGCGCCAAATACGTACTGAAGCATTTAATATTGGGTTAGCAAAGGATTGATTAAAGCTAGATGCCAGGGGAGCACATAATACTGCCATCAAAGCAGCATCAATCTCCATCGCTGTCCATGCAATAACCCAGTCACTCAACCCGTAGTGGCCTTCACACCAAAATAAAATGCTACGGATATTTGCCGCCCAATAATAAAATATGAAGTTTGGAGATGCGAAGCCACCTACTTGCTTTGAATAAGCGCTTTGCAGACTTTGGGGGCCTTACTGTTCCAAATAAAATCAGATATGTATTGGTCAATAGTTTTAAAAAACAATTTGGGCAAAAACAAGGGAATTGATTGAAAGAGATATAAGAATTTGGGGAGTATATTCATTTTAACCAAATTTACTCAGCCAATTAAGGACAGGAGAAGGGAGGACCAGCGGGATAGATCTTCCTTGACCAGAGACAATAATGACAGAAAGTTACCTTTAAAAAGTTTGGAATATTTACAGGTCAGGATAACACCAAGATATTTAAAACTGTGTGAGATAATATGGAAGGACAAGGCACTCTGAGGTAGATCATTAGCTGTAATATTAACAGGGAATAATTCCCTTTTAGCAGCGTTTAATTTATAACCTGAGAATGAACTGTAGATGTTAATGATATGAAGAACACGCTGCAAAGAGATCTCAGGTTCCATCGTAAATAAAACCACATCATCTGCATCGTCCGCATACGCATTTTATGTTCAAGTCCTCCAAGATTAATCCCCCGAATCCCAGGATCTGTATGAACAGCGATTGCTAAAGGTTCTATTGCGATGGCAAAGATCAGAGGTGAAAGGGGATTACCCTGGCGTGTCCCACGAAAAAGAGGGAAAAAACTAGAACAGAGCCCATTGGTGCGCACCAAAGCTAAGGGGGACGTATACAAAAGCTTAATCCAAGATATATATACAGGACCAAATCCAAACTTATGCAGTGTGTAAAAGATGTAATTCCATTCCACACTGTTGAACACTTTTTCAGCATCTAGCAAGAGTAAAACTTTAGCGGGGGGGGGTGGGATCGAAGAATAAATAATATTCATAACCCTTCTAATGTTGAAAAAAGACAGTCTATGACTGACAAACCCTGTTTGATCCGTATGTATTATGCAACCTAACACAGTTTCAAACCGTTTAGCCAGCACTTTTGACAGGATTTTAACATCTACATTAAGAAGACTAATAGGCCGGTATGCAGCACAGTCAAAAGGGTCTTTATCTTTCTTCAAAATCAGTGAAATGGTTGCTTGTCATAGAGTGGTAGGGAGGACACAAAGAGTCATTAAACATTTCCAATAGTGCGGGAGCAAGTTCACTCAAATTTTTTTCAAAAAATTCTGCAGGGAAGCCGTTGGGACCAGGGGTCTTGCCGCTCTGCATAGCTTGAATGGCTGAAATAATTTCCTCTTTAGTTATAGGTGAATCTAATTCAGCTGAGGTACTAATAGTAGGAATTGGAAGGCCTTCAAAAAATGTCTCCATTTGCTGTATGTCAGGAGTAGAATCGGATTTATACAATGATGAATAAAAGTGTTTAAAACAATTATTAATTTCCAAAGTGTCTGTAGTGAGAGTACCACACTGCATACGGATCTGTGATATGAAATTTCGAGCAGTTTGTTGTTTAATCTGGGAGGCTAAGATCTTACTAGGTTTATCACCGTGTTCAAAAAAGGATTGCCGTGAGCATAAAAGCATTTGTTCCGCATGATGAGTGGAGAGTAAATTAAATTCAGATTGCAGAGATCTTCTTTTCTTTAAAGTATCTGGATCTGGGGAGAGGGCACAGAGCATGTCCAGCTGCGTGATCTCATTGGTCAACTTTAGAAGTTTTTCTTTACGCTGTCTATTTTGAAAAGACAAATAAGAAATGGTCTGACCTCGAATCACTGCCTTTAAAGCTTCCCAAACAGCAGAGGGGGAGACATCTGGAGTATTATTGAGGCTAAAAAATATTTGAATATTATCAGTGAGGTGCTGTGTGAAAGCACTATCTGAGAGCAGGAGGGAGAACGCCACAATTTTGAAGTAGAAGGCTTGTCTGGAAAAATAAGTGCCATAGATATGGTGGCATGATCAGAGATAACGATACTGCCGTAACAACAGGATTTTACTCTTGATAAGAAAGCTTTATCTATAAAAAAAGTAATCAATGCGAGAATAGGAAAGGTGAACCGATGAAAAGGAAGAATACTGTCTACTGTTAGGGTTAAAAAAACGGTAGACATCTGAGTAACCATGTGAAATAAGAGAAGATTCTAGTCCTTGTCTAAAGAGACTGTGAGTGTTTTGTTTGTTAGACGATCTATCCAAATTGGGGTCCATGACACAATTAAAATCACCACCCATGATGAGATAATGAGAGTTTAAACCTGGGAGAAGCATAACAATTTTGTCAATAAATCTAGAATCGTCCCAATTGGGTGCATAAATATTAACTAAAACTACAGGTGTAACGATCACATATCGCCCTGCCATATCTGACTGAATTGAACCGGCTGTGAATTGGACACTTTTGTCTATTAACACCGCTACTCCTCGAGATCTACTTGAAAATTTTGAGTGAAATATTTGCCCCACCCATTTTCTATGAAGCTTTTTATGTTCAGAAGGACGCAAGTGCGTCTTTTGTAAAAAAGCAGTGTTGGTATGTAAGGCCTCGAGATGTGAAAGAACCTGGTTCCTTTTGATAGGTGAATTTAACCCCCTAACATTCTAACTGACAAAGTTAATCATACCACTGCCAATACCAGGCATATAGAAAGGCAAGAGCAGGTACAGCTCCAGCATAAAAATTGAGAGGCAGAGGGTTTAAAAAAAAAAAAACTCTCAAAAGAACAAAAAAAAACATTCAAAGATTCCAAGCAGAAAATTAAAAAAAGGGAAAACAACTTGAGCTGGGTAGAGACCAAAGACACATCTCGAAACATAAACAGGGTGACTCGTAACACATCAACAACTCAAACATCACTCTCCTTAACTATGGAGAGGGAACACTGTGACAAACTGTATGTGAATAAACGACTCTATATAAACGTACTGGGAAAAATTACACTTAGCTTATACAATGTAATATGCACAACTATATATAAAAGTATATGTTACCAAGAAATAAGAAAAGAAAAAAAAAACAAAAAACACTTGGTTCACCGACACAAATTTCGGATTAAAGTAGGGATAATATGTAAATAATGTACATAATAAACTATAACACAGACACAAATAGCTAACGCTAATATCCAGTTGAAACACTTAGGCCTATTGTTAGGTATAAAATGAATACTGTTTCAAAAATAAGTTAGCGTCCACCCATATCAATAAGAATTGACTCCCTTTGGACTAGATCTTGGGCACTAAGAGTCAAATGCAGAGTTGAAACAGGTTCCTCATAGAGGCTAAAGTTTCTGAGTTCAAAAATTCGTCCATACTATATACAACTATTGCGGCTGCCTTACTCTATAAAATAGAGCAAGCATCCGAAAAGGTTAAGACAAGAACCTCGTACCTTTGAGTGAGCTGTCAACAGATTACACAGTTACATAGAGGGATCAGGCACTGCTTTCAGGGTAGGAAGGACTGAGTCTCTGAAAAATGCAGATGCCTCAATCGCAGAGTCGAGTTTATGTATGGAACCGCCAAAGGAGAAAACCAGCCGAGCTGGATACTGCATGCGAAATTTCAAACCAGCCTTGTGTAGTTTGAGTTTAATGGACTTCAACTCATTCCTACGGCTCCGTAAATCTGCCGATAGATCTGGGAAAAAGTGCACCTTGAATTTCCTGTATAGTAGCTGGCCCTCCTGCCGAGATAGCCGAAGAATCTCCTCTTTGGTCGAAAAGCAAAGGAAACGAACCAGCATTGACCTGGGATGAGCACCTGGCTGGGGCTTCGGGATCGGGGCTCGGTGAGCTTGATCGATTTCAGGCGCATTGGGTAATTTTTGCACGCCGAATAACTCAGTGAAAAAGGATGCCATGAATGAGGTGGGTTGAGAGCCTTCTACCCCTTCAAGAATGCCGATAATACGGAGATTGTTCCTCTGGGAGCGATTCTCTCTGAGCCATTTGTTATCAGAACTCAATGATTTGCAAGCTGTTTCGAGTTCTGCGATTCGTTTGTACATGTTTCTAGATGCAGCTTCAATGTCCCGAATTTTAGAGCTCAAAGAGTTCATGCTGGTGGTCAAAGTTTCATGTGATGAACGAAGTTCAGCCAGAAATTCCGCTCTAAACGTGGAAATCTCTTCCCGAATAGTCGTTGTTAGGACTTCTTTGAGCAAGGCAGGGGTTAGCTCACCGCTAGCTGTAACGCTGGAGCAGGGAATGCTAGTCTCACTTGGAGTGCTAGTGTCCTCAGTATCTGGGGAATCCGTCATATTTCGTTTAGTTTTTGGCATTGTGAGGGTTCCTGTAGTGTCTGTCGACTTCAAGGAATAAAAATGCAGTGAAGAAAAAATGTATGTGTGCCAAGGGACCGAGCAAAAACAGAAAAGTCGCGGAGCAACTCCCGCACGCGTCTTACTCCTGCAGTGGCATACCGGAAGTCCCTTGCTCAGAATTTCAATTGTAAATATGCAGTACTTAGAATTCTAATGGTAAATATGTAGTACTTAGAATTTTAAGGGTAAATGTGTCGTAGTCACTCAGAGTTTTAATGATAAATATGTAGTACTTAGAATGTTAAGGGTACATATGAAGTACTCACTCAGAGTTTTAATGATAAATATGTAGTACTTAGAATTGTAATGATAAAGTCAAGTCAAGTCAGCTTTATTGTCAATACTACAATATGTACAGGACATACAGAGTATTGAGATTACGTTACTCTCAGACCCCATGGTGTAGCAATAACATTAAATAGACAGTAAACAGGAAAAGTGTGAATTTAAATAGACGTCAAAAAAAAAACACTAATCGTAAACATAAACACTAATTGTAGAAAAATAGAATAGTAAAAAATATACAAATATAGAAGGTCCTGAAATTAACACTAAAGTGACATTAGGCACATACAGATTAAGGTCTGTGGGTATAAATAGTGCAAATATAAACAGTAGTGCAATTAGACTGAGCTTATGGAGCTGTTAAAGTGATGAGTGCATAACAGTCCCTGAGAATGTCAGAGTTCAGTATTGGGGAGTGGGGGTCATGAACCTGTGTTTGGGTCCAAAACTCTGTGTGTTTTGGGGGCAGAAGGGGGGAGGGGGGGCAAAGTAGGGAGAGAGTTCAGCATCCTGACAGCCTGGTGGATGAAGCTGTCCACCAGTCTGCTGGTCCTGGCCCGGAGACTCTGCAGTCTCCTCCCTGATGGCAGCAGGCTGAAGAAGCTGTGTAGTGGGTGAATGGGATCACCTGCCATGCAGAGGGCTTTTCGGGTGAGACGGGAACTGTATATCTCTTGGAGGGAGGGGAGGGAGGTGACAACAATCTTCTCAGCTGCTCTCCCGATGCGCTGGAGTGTCTTGCGGCAGGACACGGTGCAGGCGCCATACCACACGGTGATGCAGCTGGTCAGGATGCTCTCGATGGTACCTCTGTAGAAGGTGCACATGATGGGGGCTGGGGATCTGGCTCTTCTCAGTTTGTGGAGGAAGTAGAGGCGCTGATGAGCCCTTCTGGCCAGTGATGCTGTGTTGTTGGACATCAGAGTGAATAGGAGGGGGCTCAGTACACATCCTTGGGGGGCCCCCGTGTTCAGTGTGATGGTGCGGGATGTGTTGTTGCCGGCCCATACTGCCTGTGGTCTCCCAGTCAGGAAGTCTAACAGCCAGTTGCGCAGTGAAGTGTTCAGCTCCAGCCTGTCCAGTTTGAGAATGAGCTGCTGGGGGATGATGTTGTTAAATGCGGAGCTGAAATCTATGAATAGCATTCTGACATAAGAGTCTTTTTTGTCCAAATGTGTGAGGGCTGAGTGGAGGGCGGTGGAGATGGCATCATCAACAGAGCGATTAAAGGGGTCCAGGGAGGGGGAAGGACAGACTTGATGTGTTTCATGACCAGCCATTCAAAGCACTTCATAAGGATGGGAGGGAGTGCAACTGGACGGTAGTCGTTGAAACAGGAGGGTGACGCTTTCTTCGGGACAGGGATGATGGTGGTGGCTTTCAGGCATGTGCGGACAACAGCCTGACTCAGTGAGATGTTAAGGATATCTGTAAAGACATCTGTGAGCTCCCAGCACAGTCCCTCAGCACATGACTGGGTATGTTGTCAGGACCAGGAGCTTTCCAAACTTTGATCCTGCTGAATGATCTCCTCACACTGACTGGGCACAGCGTCAGCACCTGGTCTCCAGGAGGGGGTGAGACCTTCTGTGCAGGCATGTTGTTGTCTGTCTCAAACCGGGCCAAGAAGTTGTTAAGCTCATTCAGCAGAGAGGTGGAGCTGTCACAGGTCTGCAGTGGGGGCTTGTAGTCTGTGATGGTCTGTATCCCCCGCCACAGGCTCCGTGTATCTCTGCTGTCGCTGAAGCGATGGGCTATCCTCCTGGAGTACTGCCTCTTTGCCTTTCTGATGCCGCGGGACAGGTTGGTCCTAGCTGCCCTCAGGCCCACCTCATCTCCTGCTGAGAAGGCAGCATTCCTAGCCTTCAGTAGCCTGTAGACCTCCCGAGCCATGGCTTCTGATTGGCCCGAATCGTGATGGTCTTGAGAACAGTTACATCCTCAGTGCACTTGGAAATGTAGCCAGTGACTGTGTCAGTATACTCCTGGAGATCCGTGGTGTTGTTGTAGGTTGCCACTTGTTTAAACACATTCCAGTCTGTAGTACTTAAGAACTCAATTAAGTAGTACTTAGAATTTTAAGGGCAAATATGTAGTACTTAGAATTTTAATGATAAATATGTAGTACCTAGAATTTTAATGATAAATATGTAGTACTTAGAATTCTAATGGAAAAAATTTACTTAGAATTTTAAGGGTAAATATGTAGTACTCACTAGTTTGCCAGCTATTTAGACATTAATGGCTGTGTGTTGAGTTCTTTTCAGAGGACAGTAAATCTATACTGCTATACAAGCTGTACACTGACGACTTTAAGTTATATCCGAGTTTCGTTTCTATAGTGTTGTCCCATGAAAAGATATAATAAAATATTTGCAGAAATGTGAGGGGTGTACTCACTTTTGTGAGATGCTGTATATACCTTGGATCTGTTTCATAGTGACTCTTTCCGCAGTGAACTCTGGTGTAGAGCTGCCACTTGCATTTAATCAGTGATGTATCTGTAACTTCCAGAAGGACTAGAATGACATTTTTAATCACAAAATTGGCCCGTAATTATGCTGATAGTTACACGAACATGTTAGGACTTCGCTTCAGCTCCTGAAGTCCTAACCAATGGGAGAACTTAGTTTGCTATACCTACCTACATACCATGGAGAAACAATTCCTGATTGGCTAATTTTTGTAAACTTATTAAACTTATTAGCAAAACAAGAGTAGCATTGTATATACTTGCAGAGTTTAAATAAAAACATGTGTCTATTGAATGATAATGAATTTAAAATATATGCGGTATGCGGATCAGCACCATGGTCCATGGTCTTAGCCTGGAAAAGGATGGCATGCCCACTCCAGGTAAGGGGAATGGACTTGCCCCAGGTGGAGGAGTTTAAGTATCTCGGGGTCTTGTTTACGAGTGATGGGAAGAGGGATCGTGAGATCGACCGCTGGCTGGGACGAGCGGCAGCAGTAATGCGGTCACTATACCAGACTGTAGTGGTGAAGAGGGTTTACCGGTCGGTCTACGTCCCGACCCTCACCTAAGGTCATGAGCTGTGGGTAATGACCGAAAGAATGAGATCGCGAATACAAGCGGCGGAAATGAGCTTTCTTCGCAGGGTGGCGGACTACATTCTATTTGATAGGGTGAGGAGCTCGGCCATCTGGGAGCTCGGAGTAGAGCCGCTGCTCCTCCACATTGAGAGCACGGCCTACAGGGACAAGACCACAGGGTCATCCTAGGACGTGCTGGAGGGATTACATCTCCAGGTTGGCCTGGGAGCAGCTTGGGGTCCCCCGGGAATGAGCTGGAGGAAGTTGCGGGGGACAGGGTCATCTGGGATTCTCTGCTCTCCCAACTGCTACCGCGACCCTAGCTGGACTAAGCGGTTAACGATGATGATGATGATGAACTTAAAATTATTGACATGTATTTTTGTATTTCAAATCATTAGGTCTTCTCTTAAGGTCTAGAAGGCCCCAAGGGCTGTCCTCTGCTGATATAGATTTTTTGTAATAATGCGATAATCATTCCCCTCAAATTTATCTTGCATAAATTAAAAAAGCAGAAAATCCCCCCAATAAACCAAAGCAGAAAACCAGAATACCAATACAGAACAAAAGGGTAAAGCTAGAATCAAGGTCATAAATGGAAAATAGGTCATACACAGGAAAGCAGTCAGGAACACGGGAGGAACACTCAGTACGCAGATAGATGTAACAACACTTCACAAAGACAGCTTACAAACAGACTAGTTAAATACAGAGAGTGACAGGCGTGTGTGATTAGAAGTCTGGAGATTAAGAGTGCTGAAAGGTGGATCGGTGAGTGCCCTGAGTCATGTGATGCAGCAAGGAGTTCTGGGAATTGGAGTCCTGGGCGGCCGTGTTGGCTGTAGTTTCAGCCAGGCTGGAGGAAGGCTTGACAAAAGAAAATGCTTTCTTTCCAAATGGGCTAATTAACAGATAGGACAACAAAGAAAAAAGGGATGCTTTCTTGTTTTTGTTTTCTTGCCATTTTATTTACTAAGGTACAGACACAGGAAGTGATACATCTCATACACTACTGTATATATCACTGTAAACAAGGAATTTCTAAATAAATGATATGCACAGTGTGTTGGAATGCCTGGGCCTAATAAAGAAATTACAATGAGTTTTGTTTTTGTGTGTAATTGTCCCTCTAAGACAATCAGATGTTTATGGTAAATGATCAGTCTTGATGAGTTCTTTATAGATTATAGTAAAACCCTTGTCTGTAGATACTTTTTTTTATTTATGATTTTCAGAGTACAGTGGAGTTATGTGTCTTTTCAAAGCAGTTTGCATCTTCAAGGAGAAGTGTAGATGCAGTAGTAATGTTAAGATTATCTCCATTACTTGTGTTACGAGTTTAATGACAAGAAAAGTAGCAATTTATTTCTATTGTATAAAAATGGTAATTCAGTTAACTGGACCATCTCATAATATCCTTTTCTTTTCTCACCAGATAGAGCAGAATGGTCGTACCAGGCCACTGGAGTTAGTGCTGATGTTTAATGTGACTTATGTCCTGAGTACTCTTGCCTTTCTGAAATAATGGCAGGGCAGTACGGGAAAGCCTCTGAAATGAGTCTCCAGGAGGAGCGCAGTGAGAGCAAAAGGTAAGCATGTAGAATATTGAAGTCTTTATACAGATTTAAGAGTTAATGAACATGTCAGTAATCATCAAAAATGATTGATCAGAATAACCAGAATTCTGGTGCTTTTTTAATAGATTATATGGACGCTTGCATGAAAAGAACAAAGCAAATATACCACTTATGATTTAATAGCACACCTAATAAAAAACATGTCTCTAACCAAAACAGTGTCTCTAAAGAGAAAGTGAGAAAGGAAAGAGTGCAATAACACTTTACTGCAGACAGAAATAATAAGCTGACTGAGTTTTTTTATACAATTTTTTTATGCAGTAGCTCATTAATTTTTTAAAATTTGTGGGTCACAAGGTATGAAAAAATATGAATCACTTCACTGTTTAAAAAACATAATATCAAGCCTGCGCACAGATTGACCCAGGGGGGTTTGAGCCCCTGCCCTTTCACCCTCACACTGTACAAATACCCTCTTGGGTGGCCTGTATTATTGAGCGCCCCCTTTGGGGCAGTATCAACCACCTATGGAGATTTCAACTCAACTCTGACCAGTCAGGGATGCCTTCATCACCAGAGGACCACAGCTGAAAACCTGCCAATAAAGCAAGATTTATGTATATATTTTTATGAACATGCAAAGAAACTATCAATACTGTTAATGCAGGCAACACTAACTTTATTGACTATTTTTATTAATGTACAAAACAGGAATGACAGATTCTGTTCAGCTATTAAATAGAGTTAAAACTCATTAAGACTGTCACACTTCTCTCTGGCCCTGCTGTCACATGACCTCAGACCTCCCTGGTGTGACTCCCCAATGCTCCGCTTCACCTGATTATTGATTCAGGTCACCTTTAACACACTACTTAAACCTCCTCAGTTTGTCAGCTCATTGCAAAGTATTGTCTTTGTCTCACAGAGCATCACAGAGCCTTCCAGTACGTTAGTGACCTTTGACCTTTGCTTTGTTTATTTAGATTTCACCTTAGCCTAGCCCTTTTGGTATTCTTTATTTTTATGTTTTGGACCTTCTCTTCTGGTTTATGGACTCTGTTTCTTGGATTGCCCCTATGATTACTGTTATCTTGATCTGGCTTTTGACCTTGGACTGTTTGACTTTGATTTTGGATTCCCCTTTTTTAAATGGCATTAGATGGCATAGCAAATGATGTTATATCCGTATTTCTTAGTGAATAGGATTAATCTTAGCTCCTCTCAGTGGTTCTTCCCTGTGATTTTAGGAAGTTTTTCTTTTTGAGTCTTGCTTTTCTCTCAGTCGTTCTTCATTATGCTCTCAGGAAGTTCTTCCTTTGAGTCTTGGTTCCTCTCAGCAGTTTTTCCTCATATACTTATGGAGTTTTCCTTTGCAGTCTTGGTTCCTCTCAGTGGTTCTTCCTCATGCTCTTAGTAAGGTCTTCTTTTGAGTCTTGTTTTCTCTCACTGGTTCTTCCTGTAGGTAGATTGCCTGTGAAACTCTGCATGTTCAGAGGGCCTCTAGACTTGGATTGCTTTAAAGCTGCTTTGAGTCATTATTGGTACTTTACAGGTCAAATTAAATTGAATTGTTACCTTCAAAAGCAGGTTTTATCTTGAGTCAGAGAAAGTACAATGGAAATGTTTTTTGCAATTTAATGGTGAATAAGAGCTTCTACTTTGCAGTAAAGTTCTCAAATATCTTCATTAATATGTGATTACTTCTGGTAGTAACTATTAAACAGTGCAATAGGTTTAGATTTGAATAATTTCCTTTCATTAGATAAACCAGCTAGCACACCATTCTCTCTGATTTCAGTGGAGCTGAGGAACGGTCAGGCTCTCCTGTGTCCAGCTGTGTGTCCTTTAAGAGTGACCAGTCCATGGTAGAACCACATAACTTCAAAGGAGGATCAGCCCCTCAGAAAAGGTGCTCTTTCTTTTCTTTTTGCTCATCCTAATCCCGTCCACAGATGCATGTGTATTATCATCTGCCCAGACAAGATTGATGAAAACCTCAATTTATTAGCAAATAAAAAGATGTACAAAGTGCCACTTGAGTCATATTTAAAAAGAATACTGAAGTGCATGATCCACTACATGCTTAACATACCACATAAAGAAGTAGCTGATGCTCAATTTCTGTCTGATTTCAGTGGAGCTGAGGAACGGTCAGGCTCTCCTGTGTCCAGCTGTGTGTCCATGAAGAGTGACCAGTCCATGGTAGAACCACATAACTTCAACGGAGGATCAGCCCCTCAGAAAAGGTATTCCTCTCACTTCTTTTTGCTCTTTATAATTTTCGTACAACATTGCTTGAAGGCTGTCTCCAAATCACATTCATAACAACTTACATAAATGCTTAATGACATGTTCATAAATGTTTAAATCAATAATCATAAGGAATACATGTTTTACATGATATTAATATGGACTACTGTGTCAGTTCACTGGGAGACCTTTTTCAAAATTAGAGTCCTCTATTTTTATTTTGAATAACTACATTATTTCAGTGAAACGCCTCATTCCTGAACAGCCAAAATAAAACTGACTTCACTTTTCCCTCTTTGTGTGCTTTGACACTTAGACATGTTTCACCTATACTTTCAATGCAGTGTTTAGTCGAGATGCTGTGAAAACTTTTGCTAGATTGGAGAGGTGTTACTTGTGGGCTGTGCTAAAAAGATTTGGATTTGGAACTTCTTTTATTAATATGATTTAAACTTTCTATAGAAACCCAACAGCAGGTGTTTCCACAGGTTATATCATTTCTCCACAGTTCCCAATCCAGAGGGGAACAAGACAAGGTTGCCCTCTTTCACCGAGTCTTTTTCTGCTTTCATTAGAACCTTTAGCCCAGGCAATTAGGCAAAACTCATTAATTTCACCTATATGCATTACTAACTCTGCCCACTATATTTCATTGTATGCTGATGATATTCTTCTTTTTCTTTCAGATATCAATAACTCAGTATTGGGTGCCCTCTCTTTATTGAATAAATTTGGGTGTTTTCGGGCTACAGAATTAACTGGGCAGAGTCGATCATAATGCCTCTTGGTTCCGTCTCTGGTAAACTCAACCTTCTGGACTCTGTACCAATACAGGTGCAGTCTTTTGGTTTCACTTACTTGGGGGCTAAAATGTACCCTACTCTCTTTACTTTACTTTACTTTACCTTACTTTACTAACTTTACTCACCTGCTAGATACGTTAACAAAAGACCTGGAAAGGTGGTCTTCATTACAGATTTCTCTTGCTGGCGGGGTTTCAGTATTGAAAATGAACATTCTTCCTTGAGTGAATTTTCTATTTTCAATGCTACCTCTCTCTCCTCCACTAAGTTTCTTTAAAGATATCGATAGGACGTGTATCAGTTTTATTTGGAATAAAAAAAGATCCGAAATGCGCCTCGCCTCTTTACAGTGTAGGAAATCATATGGGGGCCTTGCTCTTCCTGATTTTAAGTTATATTTTTGGGCTTTTTAATCTAAGATCTTTAAAGATTTGCTTTGACCCTCTCTGTAAAATATCTTGGCGATTACAGAACAAGACTTAGTCTCGCCTATCAGACTTCAGGATTTACCCTTTGCAGGTATCAAACATCGAAGTTCTTCACTTAGACTTGGACATATCATCACCTGTTCTCTTGATGTATGGACACAATCCTGCAGATTTCTTGGATATGATATTCAAATTCATCAGTCTTCTTCTTTTGGCTCAATAATCTCCTTTTGTCAGGTTCAAGACCCTTTGTTTACTCTCCTTGGTCCAATAAGAATATCTGTGTTTTGGGCGATATCTTTATCTATATCTAGTTTAGGTTCCTTTCAGGATTTATGTATTTTTTTTTATATATACCTGCCACATCTTACTTTTTATATCTTAGGCTTTGTTCAGCTCTCCGTGGCTATGGCGTGCCCTGGGACTCCCAGTTAGTAGATCACTACTTGAGCAGCTGAATAACTTTAATTAAACTCAAGGAATTGGTTTCATATTTGTATGACTTGCTTATTAAAAGCTATAGGTTGAGTGTCTGTCTGGAATAGGAAGCTTTGCGCTCTCAGTGAAAGTCTAGATTGGGGTGTGATGGCATAATATCTTCACTTCATCCCAAAAAATTCTCTCCATCAATTCATACATCTCAAGCTTGTTCACAGCATCTATGTAACCCATACCACACTTTTCTAATGTAAATGTCCAGTTTGCTTCTGCTAGGTGATGATTCTAATATAAATCTTAATTCACAGCAATAAAGAGTTTGAATGGCAGCTTTAACTGCTTCCAAAACATCTACTTTGAAGGGTTGGTTTGCACCAGATATTCAGTTATCTTCATCTTGGCGTTGTTTTTTTTTTTTTCAGTTAGATTTCATAGGGTGAAGGCTGCCACAATTCACAACTGGTCAAATCCTATTGGCACTGCTAGTCGTTAGCAATCCCTTTCATTCCCCTCCTCACTCTGCCTGGCTGGTTAAACGAGGGAGGATGGTGCTTTTAGCTCCTTAGCGGAGATAAACAGGCTGGAGTGGATGTGGAAAAATGTACACTGTGAATTGAGTTAACATACTGCAGATCTGCCAACCTTGGGAAAATATTTACCATTAATAATGTTAGCCTAACATTACGTAATTTGCCGGCTAGCTTGCTTGTTCACCAGGCATTTAAGCTGTCAAAGTAACATTAGGTTATATTGTCTGTGTGGCGCAGAATGTTAAATAAGACTTTTCATAGTGCTGTAATCATGAAGATTATTGCACCCAAACCTGTGACTGCAAGGAAAGGAAGTGATCAAGTGAGTGCACGTGCTGTAGAAATAACATTACCTAGAAAGTTACTGGGAGGTGTGAGTGAGTGTGTGTGTGTGTGTGTGTGTGTGTGTGTAGGTGTGTGTGTGTGTGTGTGTGTGTGTGCCTTAAAGTTAAAGTAAGCATTATGACAATTGAAGTAGATTGTAGCTGCAGTCCGAAGCCTAGGCTACAGCCGAGGTAGTGCTGGTCCTCGGTAGAACTGTCCTATGAAGACTCCTCCTTAGTAGCCTGTTGGTCACACAAATGGAACAGCCCTAACGAGGCTGCGTGGCGACCCCACCAGGGTGGTGCCAAACTCCTGAGAGAACTGGTGAGAGAAAATGGAGCTGCTGCATTGAGTTTGTTGCTTTTCCATTTCCTTATGGAAATAGAGAAGTTCTTATGTAGTACGATAACCTACACATACACTAATACTTCTAAATAAAATATGATATAGGAATGATATACAATATATGGATGGATGCTTTAATTAATCAGTCATTTTACACTTTATATTATAATGAGGATAAATTCAAGAACGTGAACAACTTACATTTTAAAACAAAGTCTTCATTTTTGTGGTGCTTTTTTTTTCTTTTTCTCCTTCACGTTGTTCTTGCACAGAGAACTGTGGGTAGCCGAAGGCCCGGAAGGATACATCTGATGAGTCCTTGAAATCACTCAGAACGTAGGCTGCATTTCAAGGCTGTACACGAAGGGTCCCTCACTTTGGAGCGGCCTGCTATGACGTAGAGGCCGAGAAATGCAGCCTACATCATCTGAGGCGTAGGATTTGGAACGCAGCTACTGACAGGGAGAAAGAACAGCAGACCTTGTTGAATAACCAAACATGATGATATGGCGACGAGTGTGGAAATGACCGTGTGCTAAGGAAAGGTGTTTTTTTCTTTTTTGTAGCATTACACTACTGTGCTACACAAAATATTTTCCCAATGTTGGCAGGCCTGGAACATCTCATCACTTCTGCAATATCACACAAACACGTACAGAATAAAGACACTTAAAGGACCAAAACTAAAGCCAAAAAGCCACATACACATAGAGAGAATAGAGCTGCCACATCTCAAGCTTTTGGTAGGAAACTCTGGATCTCTTTTGGAAGCTCTCACACTGTATAATGTCAGCCAGTGCGTGCTCAACTGTCCACACACTCAGGTCAAAGTTGCAAGTCACTGTTTTCTTTTGAGTCTTAGTTCTAATCAACAGTTCTTCCTCATGTTCTAAGACTTTCCAATGAATCTTAGCTCCTCTCAGTGGTTCTTCCCTGTGATTTTAGGAAGTTTTTCTGTTTGAGTCTTGCTTTTCTCTCAGTCGTTCTTCATTATGCTCTCAGGAAGTTCTTCCTTTGAGTCTTGGTTCCTCTCAGCAGTTTTTCCTCATATACTTATGGAGTTTTCCTTTGCAGTCTTGGTTCCTCTCAGTGGTTCTTCCTCATGCTCTTAGTAAGGTCTTCTTTTGAGTCTTGTTTTCTCTCACTGGTTCTTCCTGTAGGTAGATTGCCTGCTACTGTGAAACTCTGCATGTTCAGAGGGCCTCTAGACTTGGATTGCTTTAAAGCTGCTTTGAGTCATTATTAGTACTTTACAGGTCAAATTAAATTGAATTGTTACCTTCAAAAGCAGGTTTTGTCTTGAGTCAGAGAAAGTACAATGGACATGTTTTTTGCAATTTAATGGTGAATAAGAGCTTCTGCTTTGAAGTAACATTCTCAAATATCTTCATTAATATGTGATTACTTCTGGTAGTAACTATTAAACAGTGCAATAGGTTTAGATTTGAATAATTTCCTTTCATTAGACAAACCAGCTAGCACACCATTCTCTCTGATTTCAGTGGAGCTGAGGAACGGTCAGGCTCTCCTGTGTCCAGCTGTGTGTCCTTTAAGAGTGACCAGTCCATGGTAGAACCACATAACTTCAAAGGAGGATCAGCCCCTCAGAAAAGGTGCTCTTTCTTTTCTTTTTGCTCATCCTAATCCCGTCCACAGATGCATGTGTATTATCATCTGCCCAGACAAGATTGATGAAAACCTCAATTTATTAGCAAATAAAAAGATGTACAAAGTGCCACTTGAGTCATATTTAAAAAGAATACTGAAGTGCATGATCCACTACATGCTTAACACACCACATAAAGAAGTAGCTGATGCTCAATTTCTGTCTGATTTCAGTGGAGCTGAGAAACGGTCAGGCTCTCCTGTGTCCAGCTGTGTGTCCATGAAGAGTGACCATTCCATGGTAGAACCACATAACTTCAAAGGAGGATCAGCCCCTCAGAAAAGGTATTCCTCTCACTTCTTTTTGCTCTTCGTAATTTTGGTACAACTTTGCTCGAAGGCTGTCTCCAAATCAGATAATCACATAACAACTTACATAAATGCTTAATGACATGTTCATAAAAATTTAAATCAATAATCGTAAGGAATACATGTTTTACATAATATCAATATGGACTACTGTGTCAGTCCACTGGGAGACCTTTTTCAAAATTAGAGTCTTCTTTTTTAATTTTGAATAACTACATTATTTTCAGTGAAACACCTCATTTCTGAACAGCCAAAATAAAACTGACTTCACTTTTCCCTCTTTGTGTGCTTTGACACTTAGACACGTTTCACCTATATTTTCAATGCAGTGTTTAGTCGAGATGCTCTGAGAACTTTTGCTAGATTGGAGTGGCGTTACTTGTGGGCTGTGCTAAAAAGATTTGGATTTGGAACTTCTTTTATAAATATGATTCAAACTTTCTATAGAAACCCAACAGCAGGTGTTTCCACAGGTTATATCATTTCTCCACAGTTCCCAATCCAGAGGGGAACAAGACAAGGGTGCCCTCTTTCACTGAGTCTTTTTCTGCTTTCATTATAATGTTTAGACCAGGCAATTAGGCAAAACTCACTAATTTCACCTATATGCATTACTAACTCTGCCCACTATATTTCATTGTATGCTGATGATATTCTTCTTTTTCTTTCAGATATCAATAACTCAGTATTGGGTGCCCTCTCTTTATTGAATAAATTTGGGTGTTTTCGGGCTACAGAATTAACTGGGCAGAGTCGATCATAAAGCCTCTTGGTTCCGTCTCTGGTAAATTCAACCTTCTGGACTCTGTACCAATACAGGTGCAGTCCTCTGGTTTCACTTACTTGGGGGCTAAAATGTACCCTACTCTCTTTACTTTACCTTACTAACTTTACTCACCTGCTAGATACGTTAACAAAAGACCTGGAAAGGTGGTCTTCATTACAGATTTCTCTTGCTGGCGGGGTTTCAGTATTGAAAATGAACATTCTTCCTTGAGTGAATTTTCTATTTTCAATGCTACCTCTCTCTCCTCCACTAAGTTTCTTTAAAGATATCGGTAGGACGTGTATCAGTTTTATTTGGAATAAAAAAAGATCCAAAATGCGCCTAGCCTCTTTCCAGTGTAGGAAATCATATGGGGGCCTTGCTCTTCCTAATTTTAAATTATATTTTTGAGCTGTTTAATCTAAGATCTTTAAAGATTTGGTTTGACCCTCTCTGTAAAATATCTTGGCGATTACAGAACAAGACTTAGTCTCGCCTATCAGACTTCAGAATTTACCCTTTGCAGGTATCAAACATCGAAGTTCTTCACTTAGACTTGGACATATCATCACCTGTTCTCTTGATGTATGGACACAGTCCTGCCGATTTCTTGGATGTGATATTTAAATTCATCGCTCTTCTCCTTTTGGCTCAATAATCTCCTTTTGTCAGGTTCAAGACCCTTTGTTTACTCTCCTTGGTCTAATAAGAATATCTGTGTATTGGGCGATATCTTTATCTCAGATAGTTTAGGTTCCTTTCAGGATTTATGTATTTTTTTTTTATATATACCTGCCACATCTTACTTTTTATATCTTAGGCTTCGTTCAGCTCTCCATGCCTATGGCGTGCCCTGGGACTCCCAGTTAGTAGATCACTACTTGAGCAGCTGAATAACTTTAATTAAAATCAAGGAATTTGTTTCATATTTGTATGACTTGCTTATTAAAAACTATAGGTTGAGTTTCTGTCTGGAATAGGAAGCTTTGCACTCTCAGTGTAAGTCTAGATTGGGATGTGATATGGTATAATATCTTCACTTCATCCAAAAGAATTCTCTCATCAATTCATACATCTCAAGCTCGTTCACAGGATCTATGTAACGCCATGCCGCACTTTTCTGATGAAAATGTCCAGGTTTGCTTCTACAAGGTGATGATTCTAATGTAACTCTTAATTCACAGCAATAAAGAGCTTTAACAGCTTCCAAAACATCTACTTTGAAGGGTTGGTTTGCAGCAGATATTCAGTTATCTTCATCTTGGCATTGCTTTTGTTTTGAATATTCTTATTTTGGAACGGGCTACAGTTAGATTTCATAGGGCGAAGGCTGCCACAATTCACAACTGGTCAAATGCTATTGGCACTGCTAGTCCTTAGGAAGACAAATTGGTAAATCCCTTTCATTCCCCTCCTCACTGTGCCTGGCTGGTTAAACGAGGGAGGATGGTGCTTTTAGCTCCTTAGTGGAGATAAACAGGCTGGAGTGGATGTGGAAAAATTTGTATTGTGAATTGAGTTAACATACTGCAGATCTGCCAACCTTGGGAAAATATTTACCATTAATAATGTTAGCCTAACGTTACGTAATTTGCCGGCTAGCTTGCTTGTTCACCAGGCATTTAAGCTGTCAAAGTAACATTAGATTATATTGTCTGTGTGGCGCAGAATGTTAAATAAGACTTTTCATAGTGCTGTAATCATGAAGATTATTGCACCCAAACCTGTGACTGCAAGGAAAGGAAGTGATCAAGTGAGTGCACGTGCTGTAGAAATAATATTACCTAGAAAGTTACTGGGAGGTGTGAGTGAGTGTGTGTGTGTGTGTGTGTGTGTGTGTAGGTGTGTGTGTGTGTGTGTGTGTGTGCCTTAGAGTTAAAATAAGCATTATGACAATTGAAGTAGACTGTAGCTGCATTCCGAAGCCTAGTCTACAGCCGAGGTAGTGCTGGTCCTCAGTAAAACTGTCCTATGAAGACTCCTCCTTAGTAGCCTGTCGGTCACACAAATGGAACAGCCCTAACGAGGCTGCGTGGTGACCCCACCAGAGTGGCGCCAAACTCCTGAGAGAACTGGTGAGAGAAAATGGAGCTGCTGCATTGAGTTTGTTGCTTTTCCATTTCCTTATGGAAATAGAGAAGTTCTTATGTAGTACGATAACCTACACATACACTAATACTTCTAAATAAAATATGATATAGGGATGATATACAATATATGGATGGATGCGTTAATTAGTCAGTCATTTTACACTTTATATTATAATGAGGATAAATTCAAGAACGTGAACAACTTACATTTTAAAACAAAGTCTTCATAAAAAAACTTTTCGTTTTCCATCATTGTGGTGCTTTTTTTTCTTTTTCTCCTTCGCGTTGTTCTTGCGCAGAGAACTGTGGGTAACTGAAGGCCTGGAAGGATACATCTGATGAGTCCTTGAAATCACTCAGAACGTAGGCTGCATTTCTAGGCTGTACACAAAGGGTCCCTCACTTTGGAGCGGCCTACTATGACGTAGAGGCAGAGAAATGCAGCCTACGTCATCTGAGGCGTAGGATTTGGAACGCAGCTACTGACAGGGAGAGAGAACAGCAGACCTTGTTGAATAACCAAACATGATGATATGGCGACGAGTGTGGAAATGACCGTGTGCTAAGGAAAGGTGTTTTTTTCTTTTTTGTAGCATTACACTACTGTGCTACACAAAATATTTTCCCAATGTTGGCAGGCCTGGAACATCTCATCACTTCTGAAATATCACACAAACACGTACAGAATAAAGACACTAAAAGGACCAAAACTAAAGCCAAAAAGCCACATACACACAGAGAGAATAGAGCTGCCACATCTCAAGCTTTTGGTAGGAAACTCTGGATCTTTTTGGAAGCTCTCACACTGTATAATGTCAGCCAGTGCGTGCTCAACTGTCCACACACTCAGGTCAAAGTTGCAAGTCACTGTTTTCTTTTGAGTCTTAGTTCTAGTCAACAGTTCTTCCTCATGTTCTAAGACTTTCCAATGAATCTTAGCTCCTCTCAGTGGTTCTTCCTTTTTTTTTCAATTTAATGGTGAATAAGAGCTTCTGCTTTGAAGTAAAGTTCTCAAATATCTTCATTAATATGTGATTACTTCTGGTAGTAACTATTAAACAGTGCAATAGGTTTAGATTTGAATAATTTCCTTTCATTAGATAAACCAGCTAGCACACCATTCTCTCTGATTTCAGTGGAGCTGAGGAACGGTCAGGCTCTCCTGTGTCCAGCTGTGTGTCCTTTAAGAGTGACCAGTCCATGGTAGAACCACATAACTTCAAAGGAGGATCAGCCCCTCAGAAAAGGTGCTCTTTCTTTTCTTTTTGCTCATCCTAATCCCGTCCACAGATGCATGTGTATTATCATCTGCCCAGACAAGATTGATGAAAACCTCAATTTATTAGCAAATAAAAAGATGTACAAAGTGCCACTTGAGTCATATTTAAAAAGAATACTGAAGTGCATGATCCACTACATGCTTAACACACCACAAAAAGAAGTAGCTGATGCTCAATTTCTGTCTGATTTGAGCAGAACTGAGGAGAGATCAACATCCCCTGTATCTAGTAGTGTGTCCGTGACGACTAACCGATCACTGCCTGAGCCTCCCAACTTAGAGGGATCTGTCCCTCAGGAAAGGTATCTTTTCACTTTCTCATTCTCTTCTCAAATTCCTTTTTGAATGCTTAGAAATGGTTCCCAAAGGCACAACTGTCAGACTGATTTTCGAGTGGACTTTTTTATTTGTGGTGGCTCAGTGCATCTCCCCTCAGTCGTTCTTCCTCAGGCTCTTAGAGACTTTCTCTATTGGGATTTGGTTCCTGAAGGCACAACTGTTAGACTGGCTTTAGAGTGGATTTTTTTATTTGTAATGTCTGTAATTTAGGAACATTTTGTAAACTAATGGAAGCACTTTAACATCTTTACTTAATTAGTCTGGTTAAACAATTTACGCCAGATTTGAAAGAAGATCAAATTTAGAAATGTGTGAAAAAATTAAGAGAACTAGATCCAAAGATCAGTCAGGTAAACATCTCCTTTTGAGTCCCCTCATCAACTATAATTAGAAATAGAGGCCACTCTAAAAACACTGTCTGTTCATCTGCGTTATCTGCTAAAAGGCCTCTTGTGGTTCATCAGTTTTCATATTGGTGCATCACGTTTGGATTTTGATGATTGTAATTTGTAGACACTCTATCAGCTCTCAGCTGTTTCAGTGCACAGAAATCAACATGTTATACAAGTTTAAAATGTATTGATTTCACAAATGGGAGGTAAGTATCTTAGTTACAGATAATGATAATTTACACAGAATAACATTGTGCACCCGTCCTTTGAAAACTATTGAAGTAAGAAATTGTAAAGTGAAACCACATCAACACAATAACACCTAAACACAAAACTACACTAATAACCAATAACAGCAACAGTAACAGCAACAAATGTCACTTTTAAATGGGAGGGGGGTGGGGGGGCTGAGCACGTGGCACAGTTTTGCATACTACACCTGCCTCTAAAGCCCCTTCTGCAACACGGAGCAAGTGGCAGCATCACATGGACATAAAAACTATAATGTATATTTTTATATTTGTATATTTTTAGGCCCAGTCTTCTTTTTTTCCCTACCCCTTGTTTTTGAGTTCAATCTTGCCCCTTGGAACTGAGTCAGAGGGTAGTGATTAAGATCTTTCCTCTGAAATGAGACCCTCAAATAAAAAGAGCATCACTTCATTAACAGTTACTAGCGGTGCTCTGTTGGTGACCCTGTCAGTCCCCTAATTCTTCTGTGATATGAAGCTTTTTGCCAGCTTCTTCTGCAAATTTTCCTGTTCTACCTTAAATGGAGCAGCAGTTACATTCTGGTGCCTCAGACGTCGGTACTGCTGGACTATTTAACGTGGACCAGGAAATTTAGCTAGCAAGACATTAACATACTACTAGCGATTTTTATGCTTGTTATGAAGAAAAGAACCATAAAACATGGACATGACATTAAACACTGACAATATAATGGTTATTGTAATTTTTTAACACAGAACATTCTCACATTTGTGGGTGTCTTTGGTCTCTTGTGCAGCCATCTTTCTGTTTTTTCTTTTTTTTTCTCATAACACTCTGTTTGGAGTGTGTCTTTGAAAACTTCGGTTTGGAGGGCCATGTAGCTCTAACACTTCGCCCTACCCCTCTATCTTAACTAGAATCAGGACACCCTACCCATAGACGTGAAAGTGCAAAACAGAGGGCTAAGGGCTAAGTGGTAGCGGTGAGGGGTGAAATTAGATTGGGCTTTTATTGTGAAATAGAAATAGATGCGCACACAATTATACAAGAGCCAGTATAATACAGATAATATATCACAATTACATGAATATAGTGATCAACTGTAATTTCTCAGTGTTCCTTCCTCATGCTCTCACTTTTTTTGAGTTGTAGGTCCTCTCAGTGAGCCATCTTCATGTTCTAAAGCAGTTTCTCCTTTTTAATCTTGGACCCCGTTTACACCTGGTCACTTCATGTGATTAGCTGGATTGTATCTTGATGAGAATTTAGCCTCATGTATTTACACTTAGTAGTCAAAGTACGAGGAAATATGCAAATCCGCTCATTACGTGAAAACCAATTACTAATCGTTTATCTGTTTGGCCTTTTTGTCTGTGGCTTGTTTTGCACAGTAGTGTCTGGCCATGTTGCTGTTAAGCATTTTGTTATATACTGTTCCTGACCATGTGTGTCCTCCAGGATTATCTTTCTTGCAAACATATATTATGTTCCCAGTAACGTAGGGCGTGGGGAGGAGTTTTAGTTGTACAGGGACAAGTTTTGGTTGTACTGGGAAGGGATTTAGTTTTATTGGGAGAGGTCGTGGTTGTACTAGGAGAGGTTTTGGTTGTACTGGGAGGGCTTTCAGTTGTACTGGGAGAGGTTTTGATTGTTGAATGTACTGGGAGAGGTTTTGATTGTTGAATGTGTTTACGCTGTTATAACATGGCTTAAATGCGTCTCAGATCACCGTATGAAGTGGTTTGAGCGATTGGATTTGTATCCGTTTTAAATGTGTTGTGTTCTTAGAGAGTTTCTCCATTCAGACTTGGCTCCTCTAAGGCTGAGCGTCACTACACATCTGTTTTGTTAAAAATCTTCTAAAGCGGAGAGCATCACACAGTTAATGTCAGTCTGTCACAGAGTTTCTTGTCTTTTTGTCGTGAGGCGCTCACACTGGACGGCAGAGCAAAGAGAGAGTATAACACACACAATAAGAACTCAAATTCCCAGATCTCCTCAGATCACATGACACAAACAGAGCTGAACTTACTGGACCTGTTTGTGCTTTTATGTGGAGCGAAAGTGCAAACTGGGGATTAAAATCGGGCTGAGACACGCTGATACAGTGAGAGCTGGAGAAATATTTCACTGTAAACTGACACTATAAATAGAGTGACGTGATCTGGATGAACATTATAAACATGATATCGGCTCCTATCTGCCTGGGTATCTGCCTATCTACTCCTCTATCTCCGTTCCGCTGTTCATGCATGTCTCTTCTCCTTTTCTCCACTCTTCCAGCTCTCTGATTGGCTTGGGTGTTTGAATCACTCACTGGGTAATTCTCTGACCGCCTCTCACTGCAGGACTCATCAACGTTTTGAGTCGTAAATATCAAACATATTTGATAATATCAGAGGATCTCGGATCACTTCAGAGTTGGATTGGAGGGCTAAAGATTAACTTGTTGCTCCTCCCACACTACAGATTAACCACACCGTCAGCCGTTTCAGATCGAGCTCCTGACCTGGAAAATTACTTCAGATTGTGGAAATTTATTTTGCAAGGGGCAAATCGGGCTTAAAATCAGGCAACAAATCATGTAGCATAGGCCCAGCCTAAGTGGTTATTTCACATGGTCTTTGGATGTTTCTCGTTTTGAATTTTTGTTACTCTCAGTATTTCTTCCTTTGTTTGGACAGTAACTGTTGGCTTTATAAGTCACAACCAATATGTTGGAAATGATAAATGTTAGATTGTGCCATATTACAGTATCACCATCTATCAGTATCTGAGTTTATAGCTATCACTTATTGGTTTTATTGAAAAGTTTTCAAACCATTTTTGTGTTTGTAAACATATAACTATTGAAATGGGTCAAGAAGGCATCTTGTAATGAGAAGAATTTCACTTTTTTAGATAAACGCTACTAAAAACTTTTTTTCTGATTTTAGTGGCACTAAGGAGAGAGCAAAGTCCCCTGTATCCAGCCATGTGTCTTTGAAGAGTGACCGGTCACTATCAGAACCTCCAAACTTCAAAGGGGGATCAACCCCTCAGGAAAAGTATTCCTTTCACTTTATCTAACTCATCCTAATCCCTCTCACAGATTTTTACTGTCATCTCCACAGAGAGGATTTGTTAGAAGACAAATCATTTTTTTGTGTCAGATTTACAGGACATTGTGATGCACTTCATCTAATAAGTGTTTAAAAGACAGAATCTGTAAGCAGTCCATGTGTGTTCTGCTCTAGAAGTATCACTGCTGCTAAAATATCCCTCCTATGCAAAGGCCAATAAAGCATCTCCAGTGATCTATGATGTTCCCTGACTGAGGTCTCATTTCCAGGGGTTTGGTAAATATTTTAGTCTGGGTTTTGTTAATAATCTGGTGCTACCCAAGGAAGATGCTGTTGGAATTTTCCAACACTTTCGCTCTCCACGTGCCTAATATACATTTAAATCAGATTTTCTGTAAAGCTGCTTTGCAACACTGTCTATTAGTGTAAAAATAAAAGCCATGTTTTACAATCACTTTTCTTTTTTTCTATTTTTTAAGCAGGTGAATAATAATTTGCAATGAAAATAACTGCATTTTATCAGAAAAAAATTGTTAACATACCTATCTTTTTGATTTTAGTGAAACCAATGGAAGGTCAAACCCCCGTATACCCAACTTTGTGTCCTTGAAGAGTGCACGGTCATTGCCAGAACCTCCAAACATACAAGAGGGCTCAGCCTCTCTTAAAAGGTATTTCTTTCACTTCCTCTTGCTCTTCGTGATTAGAAATGTCTCCACGATGGAGAATTGTTGGAATCATTTCATAGTACAGTTTTGTTTTAATAAGAATTTTGCCATTCAGTGATATTTTATAAGTACATGCAGGGGTAACACTTTAGAGTAATGATAGTTTATGACTTTTGATGTTTATCAGCTCTTATTTCATAATTAACTAATCATGACATTATTAGATATTTATAGTTATTAATTTATTAATATATCAACATTAACAAATTAACTTTGTAAGACACATATAAACCAATGCTTAATCATGTTTTTTAAATGACTTAGGTAAATGTAAATTAAATGTAATATTTCTGCAAGCCCTAATCTAAAGTGTTGTCACCTTGTCCTGTTCTTTGTTCCACCCTTTCCTGTCTCATCCCATGTAGCCCTGCTTTATCAATGGTGCACTGTGTGTCACCCCTGCTTTACAGGTGTACAGAAATATTTTTTTAAGTTGTTTATGTACAAATATCTCAAATCAAGTTCACCAAATCATATTGAGTCCTTTTTTTTTCTTTTGTTTACTTTATTTATTTATTCTTTGGTGCATTGCATTACCAGTCAGGATTAACTATTTTTTAGATGTGATTTGTAAATATTCACATATTATATTTACTAATATTGGGTAACATCTGAATTTCTGAACATGGATGTTATACTTGTACTATACTATACTTATATCTTAAAAAGTAAACATATATTAATATTAGTAGACTGTTACTTTGCAAACTAATAATGCTTAAATTCCTGGTTAGATCATGATTTGTTAATTATGAGGTAGAAGCTCATTATTTCATAATGAATTAATGGCTTATATGTCCATTATGAATTAATGTTAATATATTAATTCATAATTCTAAATACCTGATTAGCAACAGCTAATAGATGTTCATAAACTGTCATTATTAGAAAGTGTTACTTAATTAGTCCTGTTGAATAATTTAGATTCAGAACAAAGGTTTGTTTAGATGGTAGAGCATTTGACTATCAGAGTTACATGTGGCACACTAAGATTCATATAGTTTGGTGTAGGAGTTTAGCCTGAGCAGGTAGGGAGGTCTACTTCAGTTAATAATCAAAAGGAAGTGTAAAGTACGTAAAAGCAAAATGAAAAAAGAAATTAAGAGCTTACATGTTATTTTAATTAGCTTATTAAAGTTAAATTGCAATAGGAGTAGGGTACAATTCTTAGAGCTCAATTATAGGCACATGAAAAGAGAATTCTTTTTAACCTGGAGTGAAAAATCACTACCATCATAGTAGTCCACCCTGCTGAAGATAGAAGCATGGATGAGATTCTCTAGGTCTTGTTGGGACACCAAACTTCTGATTCTAGCTGTATTATATTATATTATATTATATTAAGATGATAGAAGGCTGTTTTGATGACTGCTTTAATATGGCTAGTGAAAGTGAGATCAAAGTCTACTAGAACACCAAGATTTCAGACATGATCTTTGGGTTTTAGAGCCCAGGAATCGAAGTATTCACTAATATAACTTTCTCTTTGTTGCCCAAACACATCAGCTCTAAAAATTTTGCATCATCCAATTGTGAATGTGTTCCACACATTGACACAATGAGTCTATTGGACTGTAATCATCTCGTGAGTGAAACAAATATATCTGTCTATCATCTGCATAACTGTGGTAATCAATTAGTGCATTTACTCATTTACTTAGTAACTTCAGAAAATCAGATTTTGTCAGCAACCCAATCAGTGTGTTTATATGCACTTGAGAAATCAGTTAATGGGGAAACTCTGGGTCTACATGAGTCAAGCAGTAATCAGATTTCTGTTCTACAACCAGCCAATAAACTCACAGAAGAAGATATGACAGAAATATAATGTAAAACTCAAACTTCATGCTATGTTTTCTTTTAAACATTGCACCGCTTTTGATTACCAAGCTAAAATCCAGCTCTCTTTTTCTGATTTCTTAATCGGATTTTTAGAATTTACTCCAATCTAAGAAATCAGAGTATGCTGTTTACATGACCATTGGAATAATCAGAAAACTGCAGAAATCCAATTATGATTGGATTATTGAGTGCACATAAATGCACTGAATGTTGTTGTTCTTTAGAATTTGGCCCAAAGCCAACTATTTGCTGCAAATCTGTTGCAACAGAGTTAAAAATAGTGTAGCGTTTTGGTGAAAAAGGAGACATGGGAGAGGCCATCATTCTGTTGTGAGAAGTGTTCTTTTATTAACAATAGCAAAAAGGCACATAGAAAAGCAGTGAACTCATAGGGAGAGGCCACCGTTAGTCATAGCTGTCCCCTCCATGGTAACCACCAGCTCACATAAAATGACTTATGACATGATACAATAAAACAGAAGCAATGCACACATATCCTAAACTGTCAGAGCAGCAACACTAACATGAAAGTTCCTTTTTACAGGGGGCATGCCTCCCATGAGTCTCTTTGCACAGCCATGCCACCAGAGTTTCAGAGGCAACACTAACCAGTGGTGGGATGCCACAGTAGTTTTAAAAAGGGCAGAGTGTTGAGACAACATGCTAATGATTTAAGGTGCCAAACTGTTTCCTCTCAGTTGTATAAAACGGAGAAATTTAACATAATTGTAATGATCAACTGTGTCAAATTGCCACATAATAATCAAGCTATTTCTAGGTGGTCATAGAGACAGCATAGTTTCATTATTTGGCTGTGTGGTATAGATAGTCAATGTACTTATTTTTTACTTTGAAAAAACAAAGCAAATTCTTATAATTTCTCTGTGGAAAGGAATGCCACATCTGCTGTGGAGGGTTTGTCCAGAGAGGTCAGTAAGTCAAAGAAGACACAGAAATTATCAGAAAGGGTCAAGCCTGTAACCATAATTGCAGAAATGTTGACACCTTTATGTAATATTAAGTGTAGCCAGCTTTGTAGCCCAGGGCAGCTTGAGGTTGTTGTGATACTGGTAACAGATTAGGCTGATGAACTGCTGAAAGAACATTACAGGCATTCTGGGTCCCAGCTTGTTGTCAGAACAGCTGTCACTACCATCTCTGCTATAGCAAGGAACCTGAACACATCACAAAGTGTGCTATTGGTGTTTTGTACCCTGCTGCTGCTGTCAGCAGAATTCACTGAACATTCAGTCCACTGCACCACCAGAGGAAATGAAGGACAAGCTCCTGATGGTGTTGATGTGAATAGATCTTTCTAAGCAAGTGAGGGATGGGGACAGGAGGAAGGGGTGCCCTGCGCTTTTTGGGTAAAACCTGTGGACAAACTGAGATGGCAAGTGAGAGTTTAATCCCAGTACAAACCAGTTCAGATGGAGGATGAGACGGGATGACTGTGGTGACTCTGCTGGTGGGACCACATTAGGTAGTTTGGTATGGAGTGTCCTATTGACAACAAGAGAGTTTTTCAGTCATCATGTTGGATGAGGATCGTTTGCTTGTAATTCAAGCCTTCAAAGGATGATTTACAAGGCCACTGATAATGAGGGGGCTCCCATGGACTAAAGACATATTGGGATGAGAGAACAAAGTCAGCAATTCAGGGGAGGGCAAATCAGTGATGTCAGAAGTGCATCTGAAATGACTAGTGGAGCAGCACATTCCTAAGAGCACAAGCAGCATCTTTCCAAAATAAACCAATGCGGCGGTCAAGCTCAGCTTGCAGGGGCCTGAGAAGAAATGGCATCCGGAAGGAGGGTGAGGTGTCAGATGTGTGGTGAGCGATGGAGCCAGCAGAGAGGTGAACCATCCAGTGGTGAGAGCAGATAAAATAAGACTAGGAGGGGAGCCTCTGTGGTAAAATACAAAAAGTGTGGTTAATGAGGTTGATGTGGAATGTGGAAGAGTCTTAAAAATAGAACGTGTTAGGACACTGATAAAATCTAGCGTACTGGGGACCTGTTCAATGCTGTGATGTAAGAGTGGCAGTGTCCTTGGGATAGTTGGTGGGTTTAAAAAGAAGGGGCAACAAGGGACTATAGAGGCAGGAAGAGAATGCAGAGTTAGCAGGGGGAGCCATATGATGGTTGAGAAAGTAATGATGCAGCTTCAGATTCTGGCAATATCAGTATGAGTGGGTGGGAGCATTCTGTAGTTGAAGGTGTTTCAGTGCTTCAAGTGGTGTACCTTATCTATAGGCAGTTTCACAAATCTGTGTTTTTAGGTTAAATTTCCCCAGTTTAAACTGTTAAGACAACATTGTTGATGATGGGACAGGAGAATATCAGGAGGTCACAAGGAAGCAATTGTGCGATGTGACTTAAAGTATGTGATACAACTTATGTAGATTTGCTCATACAGGAGATAAAAGATTAAATTAATTGCAGCATTAAAGCTGCAACAGTGGCCTGTAAGAGAAAAATTGAAGACCGTCTTACCCAGAGATTGCAGCAACTTACCAACCACAAAGGCAATGCATCTGTGCCTGTCAGCACAGATGTCTTGCTAGCAGAAGGACTGAACGATTTCTTTGCTCACTTTGAGGCAAAGAGGCCTCTTCCAGTTATACTGCCTCAAGAGACCTCTAGCCCCCATACACTTACTCCACAGGAACATCCAGTAAGGCGGGTGCTCAAGGCTGTGAATCCAAGGAAGGCCACTGGATCTGATGTCTAATTGGCAAAGTACAAGCCACTTGACAAGCCCCTATCCCACCTTGTCTGAAGTCTGCTACCCTCATCCCTGTCCCAAAGAAGCCAGCCATCAACAGTCTAATGGACTACAGACCAATCACATTGACATAAGTAGTCATATAATGTTTTGAAAGAATTTCACACCATATCAAAGCTAGCCTTCCTCCAAACTTTCCACATTAGTTTGTGTATAGAGCAAATTGATCTACAGAGGATGATATCATTAAAGCATTCCATACTGCGCTGAGTCATCGAGAATACCCAGGGAACTATGTGAAGTTCAGTACTATGGCCTTCAATACAATTCTCTCCAATACGCTAGTCAACAAGCTGTCTGTCTTAGGCTTTCCCCCTCTCCCCTGTGCCTGGATAAATATTGGTCAAATTAGGTACAATTTTCTTACAAATCACCCACAGACCGTTAGAATTAGCCCCCACTCCTCCTCCACTCTCATGCTTAGCAGTGGCTCTCAGCAGTTCTGTGTTCACTTCTCTATGCTCTGTGCACCTATGACTGCACTCCCATCCACTCCACCAACACCATTGTTAAATTTGTCGATGACACTACTGTGGTTGGGCTGGAGGAGACAAGTCAGCATATAGAGATGAAGTACAGAAGCTGTCAAAGTGGTGTTCTACAAGCAACCTGGCACTTAACATTAGTAATACCAACAAATTGTTATTGACTGTAGGAAACACAGAGTGGACCCTGCCCCACTGTACATCAATGGAGACTGTGTGGAGAGGGTTTCCACCTTCAATTTTCTGGGAACTCACATCGCAGAGAATCTCTCCTGGTCTGCCAACACGACAGCAGTGATAAAAATGGTCCAGCAGTGACTGCACTTTCTGAGAATACTTCGAAGGAATAATCTAAAGGAGAAGCTGCTGGTGGCCTTCTACTTCTCCACGATAGAGAGTATATTAGCATACTGCATTATATTGTGGTATGCTGGCCACTCAGTAGCAGATAGGAGAACTCCACTGTGTAACAGTGGATGGCTCACCAGACTGAGGATGTGAACCCAGGCTGTGTGAGTTATAGTCCAGGGCCTACCACGTGACCCCATATTTTACATGACTACATTTTGTTAACTAGTTTTTCTGTTTTGCTTTGTTTTCTTTCTTAGTTTGCACTGATTATGAGTAGCACTCTTAATTTTTGTTGTATATTTTGTACAATGACAATGAAGGCATGATGCCGGAGCATCCCATTTAATGAATATAAAAATTTGGTATGGGAGAGATTTGAATTTTGGTGTGTGCTAGGGAGAAAATGGGGGCATAAACATGAAGAAAAAGGAGAAGAAAATGAAGCAAAAAACACTAAGTGGATCTATGTCAGCCTGGTCAAGGCATGGCAAGGCTGCTGCTTGGAATGTACATTGGTGGGATGATGTTAATGTGTAGAATGTGCATTGGTGCTGTGATTTCATCTTGTAGGGCATATGTCACCATCGTGGCAATGACACTGTAATATAGTTTGCATGCCAGCATGAGCCTTAAGCATTTGAGGGCAGGTATTGTTTAACTCTGGTGGAGCTGAGGCAAAGTGTTTTAGTTTAGCTCAGACTAAATAATTTGTCCAGACAATTGACAATTGCTTGGTCACAGTTAAGTCAGGAGTGCAGTGGGGACGAGGTTCTCATCAGGCAGGGACACTGAGAGCAAATCTCATTTAGATGTAAAGTGGAATGTGTCATCAGAAGGTGCAGGCAGATGGCCAAAGAGAGCTCAAGAGTGACAAGTTCACTGGTGAGAGGGCTCATAAGAGCTTGGTGGACCGCAGGAGTGACAGAGTTGTTTGTGTATATCCATATCGGAGAAGTGCCTGTGTTAAATTGTAGTGGCCTTTTTAAGTCTCTTGATTGGTTCTAGTCAATGCTAGGCCATGTTTTTTGATGTGTAAATTTTATCTGATCATTTTTATTCAATCTTGAAGTGCAGTTTCTTGCTTATATATTGTGTCTAGCACCATAACCTTGCTTCAGGTTTTGTCAGGTTTCACTGACAAACACAAATTAGTATATTTTGTTTCTATGTGTTCTCAGTTATGTGGTGTGTATCAAAGCAAGGGCTGACTCTAAATAAATAAACTGAAATAAACACACTAAGCTGAAGTGTTTCTCTCTCTCTCTCTCTCTCTCTCTCTCTCTCTCTCTCTCTCTCTCTCTCAGGGATAAAGAAAAGACCTCAAACTCTGAATCCAGTCATCAGCCTTTGAAGAAGGACCAGGAAAATGATTCTCCCCCAAAGCCAAGGTACTTCCAAACAGTCCAGTCTTCTATTGCAACTTAAATTGCAAATTTTACATATATTTATTTTGCATTGCCATAGGGATGTGAATTTGAGAAAGTGAAGCACTTAAGCTATTTTACAGTGCAGTTAGTTATCTATTTAAAACTAATACTTATTACATACATTTTAACTTTGTCTTTAAAGTAAAAAATCTAATTTTCAATTTGAATTTAAAGTGCAAAGATATTAGAACAGAGACATCATTTAAAAAAAAAAAATGTTCCAGGAAACACTACCAAGTTAAAATATAGTGTAAAATACAGTAATAACACTGCTTTTGGCAGGGAACAATCAGGCCATGCATTTCAAACTACATAATAACTTGTTTCGTAAGTGAGGCAGTTAGTCTGTAATACAGAAATACTTTGCTTTTGTTGTTTTTTAGACAGAATTCAGACTTCTTTCTGATCTCCTTCTGAAATAAATTTATATTTACCACTCTAGTTGTGTGGAGGTGACATTGAATATGCAATTACTGTAATGAGAGAGAGAGAAAATGCAATTACTGTAATGAGAGAGAGAGAGAGAGAGAGAGAGAGAGAGAGAGAGAGAGACACTACAGCTCTACACAGCTCACCAGTGCAGCCACCGCTGATGCAGCCCTGTTTACTCTGCTGTCTCTCGTTCTGATCGAACTTTATGCAAACAAGAAGCAAATTTGGCTGGATATTGGCCAATCATATTGTTGAAATGGGGCACAGAGTTATTTACCATGTATCTTGTAGTGAATCTACACACTGGAATTACACTGACAGAGAAATAAGGACCCTTAAAACATTCACCATCAGATAACTGCACTAGTTGAATTTGATTTTTTTTATATTTGTCCTTTCACTGGAACACAGAATTCTGCCTTTGTTGTTACTCTGGAGAGTTAAGAGTGCTTTTATTTTAGCGACACAGTTGATGATAAAAGTGAAAGTTTTGAAGTTATTTTCATTCATGATATTTTTAGCAACTGCAGTTCAACAATCCTAAATGTAGTAGGTGTCGCAGCACCAGCTGGCTGAAAAGACTACACTAAGAATGCTTACCTTTATTTTAATTGCAGAGATCAACCGGGGTCACAGTCTACTGTGACAAGTGACAAGCTTCAGAAGAAAATGACATATCTCTTCAACATCTTTAATGTAAGACGAAGTGTTTTGGTAACTTTTCCTCTGAATGGCTATTCATAAGTCATGCACCTTGAGATCTGATGAGATCTGTCCTAATCATTTGTGAACCATAACTCTAACAACTCTAACATGAGCTGCTTGTTCAGTTGACATCAGAAATTCCTTTCATTCACTTTGCGTCATGAGTAGACATGTTGTAGAGTCTCAAGGTATGTACCAAACTCCCTTGGTGTCTCAACAGTCAGCATGCCGACATGTATGGGAGGCAAATCCAGCCAAAAAAAGAAATTAAAATTAAAACCATAAAATGAAAATGCAAACCTCTTTTTGCCATTTCTTTTTCCAAACATCTGCGCAAATATCCTGCCAAAATTGAAAATTAAATGAAATGCCTACATTTGCAATTTCATTTTTCACATGAGCACGAGCCATTTGTGACAAAAATAAAAATAAATGTAAAACAATGTAGCAAATGTAAACGACTTTGAGTCTCGAGAAAATCCATCGTGATGACTCAGATCTGGTGAAACTGAACGTCAGCACAAACACCGTCAGACCAAACGGCCTCAGAGAAAAGGTGTCAGACCAAACGCAGGCCTGGTCGAGCACATAGTGGATCGTATAACTTAGAAAACTATTATGTATCTCGATATAAATGCCAGTATAACATTTCCAGTTTTTTCTGACGGTGTTTGTACTGACGTTCAGTTTCACCAGATCCAAGTCATCACGATGGTTTTTCTCAAGACTCAAAGTCGTTTAGCTTGAGGAATGATGCCGCTCTGACTCGGAGGTCTGAGGATGTCCCAAAATGTACCCCGTAGCCCCGCCCAGTGCTAATTAACATATATTTGCATGTTGGTCAATTTGAAAAAGAAATCGAAAAGTCGAAAATGAAAAGTAAAAGTCCAGCAGGTGGCGCTGATGTTCGTTTGCATTTGCCTTTTCATTCTGACACTTAAAGCGCGTCGACACCGAAAACTGAATCACAAACCGTCACTTTGCTGTTGATTTATCCGTTTTGCATTTTCATTTTCATTTTGTCAGATCTGCAGCCGATTGCCATGAAAAAGAAATAACAATGTAAACACTGCATTTTAGTTTTGACACGTATTCTGCACTTCATGGAGAAAAGCCAAAGCCAAAGTGAAGCTTGGATTTTCTTTTCTCTATTAGCTTTTTCATTTTAGATTTGGCCATGAAAAACCACAATAATGACTAAAATGAAATGAAAAATAGCTGTTTTACATTTATTTTTATTTTTGTCACAAATGGCTTGTGCTCATGTGAAAAATGAAATTGCAAATGTAGGCATTTCATTTAATTTTCAATTTTGGCAGGATATTTGCGCAGATGTTTGGAAAAAGAAATGGCAAAAAGAGGTTTGCATTTTCATTTTATGGTTTTAATTTTAATTTCTTTTTTGGCTGGATTTGCCTCCCATAGACATGTAGTGCACAAGTCCTAGAAGGTTTAACACTGTTCATTTAGAACAGACAGATGCAACATGCAGGCTAGCATGTACCCTTCAAAATAATACTGCTGATTGTACTGTTTTCTTTAAAATTAGTTAACTATAGTCATTCCATGTCGATAATAATCATGATAAATATGACTTCATTTGTATAGCCCCTTTTATTATATATTAAAATACAACTCAAAGTGCTTCACGAAAAGTGAGGCAAATAAAAGTATAAGAAAACAAAGGAACTAAATTTAACAGAAGAGAAAAATAAGTTTTAAGTGACTGTATAAAACATATGTTTTACTTTTTTAAACCTGTTTTAAAAAAAGATGCTTGTTCTATATCTTGTGGGAGTTACACAGTGAAGGAGCATAAAAGCTAAAAGCAGCCTCACCACTCATTTTGCATTTTATCCTTGGAACAGAAAGTAACCCTGTCTTAAGCATTCCTATGTTTAAATAAAAACATGTCATTTAGGCTTTGGGACATTTTTACTCATGCACATGTAGCAGTCTGAGTGTAATTGATTTTTTTTTTTTTAAACAAGAAAATATGTTAGTTTTTTACACATCAGCCAGGCACTTCACAATCTATAACAAGATCAAAGTTAACCAACAATAATAAATACATATTATTTTCCACATTTTCCTCTTTCTATCACTCTGATGTTGGTTAATCTTAATTGTTTCTGTCCTTAAACAATCTCTAGACTGGTCTTTCTGTTCTTGAGGCTTACCAGCCATCTGAGGTGATGCTGGTGTTTTCTTCTCTTTATGGTAGTCTTCAGGATTAAAAGCATTGTATTCTTTAATGTCTTATTTTGATTTTCCTTAGTATGCTAGGTGTTTCTTTACATTGCTCATCATCACCAGGCTCCATATTCCGGTGCTACATCTAGAATCATGCAGATTGTGATTCAGTGTAACACAACCACTAAGCAACTGATCAGCCAACTGTTTAACAACTCTTAGTCCTCTTATATCGGGTTACTATATGTTAAAATTAATGTAATTCCTATGAATATAGCCATGACAAAAACAGCCAAATGACATGTGGTGCTCCAGATACTTACATACTGCACTTTAACAGTGTATATTGCTCTGTCATATGCCATAAAGCAACAAATTACTAAAACATTATGGTCAAAAAATTTGGGCTATAAACTCTTTTTGCTAACACTTTACTTAAGGTCAAGTTCATTAGGCTATATGGGTTTTTCATAAAACTTTCATTACATCTGACATAAACCTACATAAACATTTCTAAAGGCTTATTCCAATAAGAATTATATTCAAATTAAAATTGTACAATTATTTTTTAACTTTTTTTTTTTATCTCTTTTTGTTTTTTCTTTAGGAGCTTGAGAAGAAAATAATTGCACTTGTAAAGCATGAGCTGGATATATATAAGAAAATTCTGAGAAATGAAAACACAACATATTATAGAAAAGCAAAACAAAGCAAATTGAAAATGGAAAGCAAATGGAATTTGAGACATGGGGTTCTTAATATGACACTCTCCTACCTGAAGAAGATGGAACATGAAGACCTCGCTGACGCACTGCAAAGTAAGAGATGAATAGATGACAAAATATTATATTTCTTTAATGTTCATGTCAAAGTAAATGTGTGCATGCAAACTGGTAGTTCTGAATTTTTACCATGTTGCCTGAACCTTTATATACTATTCCACAGAAATTTATTACATTAAGTTTTACTTCTATTTGTCTTCTTTGTGTTTTATGATTGACTAATTAGATGAGCTGATTGGAATTATACAGCGTCCACTCAAAGAAGACCTGATAAAGAAATTTGATCGTGTATGTGAAGGAATTCCAAAGCAAGGAGAGTCCACCAGTCTAAACACCATCTACACAGATCTGTACATCACTGAAGGTGGAGCTGGACAGGTCAACAAAGAACATGAAGTGAGACTTATTGAAAAAACCAGTGTAACAAGACACACAAATCAAATGGAGCAAGAGGTACAGATCAAATGCAAGGACATGTTTGTATCTGAAGAAGACAAACCCATCAGAACTGTTCTGACCCAGGGGGTTGCAGGTATCGGAAAATCAATCTCTGTGCAGAAGTTTATTTTGGACTGGGCTGAAGGTAAAGAATATCAGGACATCCAGTTCATCTTCCCACTTCCCTTCCGAGAACTGAACCTGAAGAAGAAGGAATGTCAGAGTTTAATGAAAACCATCAATTTATTTTTCCCAGAGACACAAGGACTAAGATTAACTGATCAGAATAAAGTCCTGTTCATACTTGATGGACTGGATGAATGTCAGCTTCCTTTGGAATTCCAGAAAAATGAAATCTTAAATAATGTTACAAAAGCAGCCCCACTGGACGCTGTGATGACGAACCTCATCAAGGGAAATCTGCTGCCCTCTGCTCTGATCTGGATAACCACTAGACCAGCAGCAGCCAGTATGATCCCTGCTGAGTGTATCGACCGAGTGACAGAGGTGCGCGGCTTCAATGATGAGCAGAAAGAGGAATATTTCAGAAAGAGAATCAGTGATCAGGACCTGGCCAACAAAATAATTGATCACATCAGAGAATCAAGAAGCCTCCACATCATGTGCCACATCCCTGTCTTCTGCTGGATCTCAGCCTCTGTACTTCAGAGAATTCTGGAAGAAACAGCGAGTGAAGACACACCAAAGACACTGACACAAATGTACACCTGCTTTCTGATCTTTCAGACCGTACAAGGGAACGCAAAGTACATTGGAAAGAATGCCTTGGACATACCGTGGGATGAAGAAGGCATTCGCTCACTGGGAAAGTTGGCTTTTCAGCACTTGGAAAAAAACAGTCTGATATTCTATTCAAGTGATCTAGAAGCCTGTGAAATTAGCCTCAGTAATATATCCGTGTACTCAGGATTGTGCACTCAGGAGACAGTCAGATTTCATGACACAGTTTTCAGTTTTGTACATCTCAGTATTCAAGAGTTCCTTGCTGCTGTATTTGCATACATTTCTTTAAAAAATGGCACCAAGAATGTTTTAGACCATCAGTCTGAATCACAGGAGAGCAAGAAAACAGAAGTCATTGATTTGCTCAAGACTGCAGTAGACAAGGCTTTGAAGAGTGACCATGGACACCTGGACCTTTTCCTTCGCTTCCTTCTGGGTCTCTCACTGGAGTCTAATGAGAAGCTCATCCGAGGTCTGCTGACCCAGACAGGAAGCAGGTCTGACTGCCAGAAAGACATAGTGGAGTACATCAAGTTAAAGTTTAAGGAAAATCCATCTCCAGAGAGATCAGTCAATCTCTTCTATTGTCTGAATGAGTTAAACGATGATTCTCTAGTGAAAGAGATCCAGAGTTACATGAGCTCGGGACGTCTCTCTGAAGCTGAACTCTCACCTGCACAGTGGTCAGCTCTGGTCTTTGTGCTGCTGACATCCAAAGAGAAGCTGGAAGTGTTTGAGTTAAAGAAGTTCATCAGATCAGATGAGTGTCTTAACAGGCTGCTACTGGTGGTCAAGGAAGCCACATCAGCTCTGTAAGTAAAACCTGTTTCTTCTCACAACTAGGTAAAACACATTTTAATACTTATGTAACTGAACAGTAAAAAAACACCTTAAAAATTAATGATCTACTGTAGTTGTCACGTAACATTAAGAATTGGTTC
Organism: Colossoma macropomum; assembly: GCF_904425465.1. Taxonomy (NCBI): domain Eukaryota; kingdom Metazoa; phylum Chordata; class Actinopteri; order Characiformes; family Serrasalmidae; genus Colossoma; species Colossoma macropomum. Next base: position 248,173 of record NW_023496052.1, read on the forward strand.
CCTAAATTCCAAAAGAAGTCTTTAAGTAGGATGAACTTGAAGCATCTAAAAATGTTTCATTGTATAACAGTATATTTTTTATAGTAAAATTTTATTGTTGCATAGCCAGTACAAGAAGTGATCATTTCTAAATAAATGTATTTAAAACAGGTTTTAGACTATGTATATTATACTATATAACATACTATCTATTTTTCTGGTAGTGTATTCATTCTGATCATTGTATTGATAAAAGTCTACAGTGTGATCAAGATGTTTTATAAAATAGTACAAATTCTGTGATATGATTTTCTGATTCATAACACATGTAGGGATTGTAGGATAAAAGGATTTTGAGATTACTAACACCTGTCTGATATATTTTACGTTTAGGCTAAGTGACTGTAACCTGACAGAGAGAAGCTGTTCAGCTCTGATTAAAGTTCTCAGCTCAGAATCCTCTAAGCTGACTTTTCTGGATCTGAGCAGGAATCCTATACAGGACAGAGGAGTAGAGCTGCTCTCTGAAGGACTGAAGAATGAAAACTGTAAATTGGAGAATTTGGGGTGAGTCCATCTCTCTCATTAATATGTGTAGAGGTTGTATATCTTAAAAACTAACAGGCCTGTCCATTGCATTGTGAATGAACAAAGGGTAAATAAAAGGACTGAACTGAGAGAAAATCACATTAACACTCTGTTTCCTCCACTGTGGTGCATGGAAAAAAACGGGACTACATTGGTTTAATTGCTTGTGTACAGTTAAAATGTTATTTTTTGTGACAATATTGAATTGGGAGTGGACATCCAGAATACTTGTATTACTCCCCCATTTCCTTCCTTCCTTTTTAAATTTTTGTGTTGCAAAAGTTAATATTTAATTCATACTAAGCTACTGGGGGAGGGGATCACCCATATACAAATATGATCGATCTACACATTGAAGACAATGTGTCTACACCTGTTTCACGTAGCACATCTGATGCTTTAAAGGGAAATGTGTTATGAAAGTGGAAGCTTTCTGTGCATTACTATGCTATCTATCACTATAAAAAGGAGCAATATGTACACTCTTAAAAAAGATAGCTCTTTAAGGATTCTTTAGTAAAGAAAACGATTCTGTATAGAACTATGATCATATGAAGGGTCTTTTGAGTGTTCATGGTTCTTTATAGAAACATTTTCTTTACTAAACAACCCTTAAAAAACTATAATTTTAAGAGTGTGCAAGCTTGACATTGCAATGATAGTAGAACCCTAATTGGTGCTATATAGAACCCTTTACAAAAAGGTATATACCCAAGTAAACCTGAGCCCTTGTGGTTATATTCATTACAGAAGCATGTTGATTTTTAATGCAGTGCCGACTGAGGTATCAGGGTCACAAGCATTTAATATTGTTTTTTCGGCTTGCCCTTTAGGCGTAGAGAACTCTCCAGTTTCTTTGAATCTTTTAATAATGTTATGTTATGGACTGTACATGGTAAAATCTCTAAATTCCTTGAATTGTCTATTGAGAAACATTATTCTTAAACTGTTTGGACTACACTTTACCACAAAGTGGTGAACCTCAACCCATCTGTTACGTGTGAGCTAACTTACAAATGAGCCATTCATAAATACCCCCTTTATATCCAATTTATACCCAACAGCATCACCTATTATCCGTTCACCTGTTTATCTGAGGAAAAGTTCAATATGGGTTTTTGATCATTCCACTTCCACTTATATGCCAGACTTTTCAAGATAGATTTGTAAACACTTAGATCACGTCTCTGACACAAACACAAAGCTTTTGCAACATTTTGGAGCTTTTACTGTACTACCACACTTGTTTCGATGATACTAAAACAAGTGTGAGTCATAAAAGAAGATAAGGCTTCACTTTTCTTTAATGGAAGAGATGTCCCTCTTCTTAAACTTTCTTTCACATAGATATTATCAAATATTTAGACACCTTAGCAGAACTGTAGTTCATGACACCAGATATTGGAGGATTCTGCCTATTCAGTATAAGGAGGTCAAAAACGGCATTGAGAGCTTTTAGAACTGGGCGTGGTTAGGAGCGTAGCAACCTTTTCTTCTGTTTTTTAGTGATAGTGTAGAAGAAAGATGGGTCCATGGGAATGTCCATTGACTACAGGCAACTCAAAGCTATCAACTCAAAATGCCTTTCCACTTTTGCTCCCACTGGAATGGCTTCTAATGGTGCAGAGGTAACTGCTTCCTGTTCTTCTCTATAGTAGAATGTCATCGACTGCTTTACAACAGTATCCAGTCAGTTCCTCCATTTTAAAGCAATGGGCTCTGGGTAAGAGGAGCAGTTTACAGAGAACCCAAGAACTTTGGAGCTCTTGTGACAGTGGGGGTGGTGAATTTTGAGGTGTTTCCTCTGCTGTAAGCACAAATTTGATTCTGATTCTCTGATTCTTCCAGCATCCCTGCAAGAGGAGGTTCTGATTTGCTCTAGTGTCTGACGAGAATTTTTAAGTTTGTTAGTGAGTGATTTTATTGCCAAGCATGTATTGTATTTTAAATCCTAAGCCTAGGGTTGTACGATCCATAGGAATCCTGGAGGTGGTGGCAATGAAATCAGTGATAGAATATTTTCAGCTTGGCTGAGGTTGATCTTGATTGTCACAGTGCCTATCCATGATCGTCAGGCTAGTACTGTGGTAAAGCCTTGAATTCAGGAACAGGAGAGTTGGTGTATGTGCATAATCAGCAGTGCACTAGCAGGTATAAGATTGTTACTCAAAGTCCTAACAAGCCAGTTCATACAGTAGCATGAGTGGATGCTGCACAGACTGATAGAGATGCCCACTGCCCTGAGCTTTTTGTATATTGCCCTGCAGTTTATGGCCTTGCTAATAATCAGTAGCCCTCAGGTTACAGTTAATTGCAATGAGAAAAAAATCAAAAAAAAATATTTTTAAATGGTAGAAAACTCATACCTGGGTAAATTTGCATGCTTTATGAAGGGGCATTTACTGTTGTAAAGTTAAACTGTGCAGGTGTGCATGTAAACAAGACTATAAATGGGCTTGTCTATAAAACGTCTTGTTTTAGTCCAGTTTCTTAGGTTGACTAAGGATTTAGACACAGCAGACCTCTATAACAATATGTCAATTGCCAAGACACTTTTGTTGATGTCATCTAAACAAAAGAACTTTTAATGCTAGAAAATGAAGTCAGATCCTGGTAGATCTGTTATAACTTGTCCATGGTTATCTCTTTTTAACCTACCATATGAGAAATTATTATTATAGTTCTGTGGAATTATTTACGGTTTATGGTAATATAATGCTGTCAGACCTTAAATTCTGATAAATTAAACAAAGCACAATGTAACGCAACACAACTGCACAGTTGCTTGTGGATGCTGTGAAATGAACAGCCTTTACTGTTTGAAACATGATCCAAGCTTGTAGTGAAAACACATGCACAGGTCAGATCCAAAACAGTCCAAAAAGACATGAGAAAAATCATAACAGAGTCAGGCAACCAAGATCAAAAGAGCAAAGACAAAAATCCAAGTCAAAAGTCCAAAAACACAGTCCAGATACACAAAAGGCAAAAACAATACAGAACACTCAGTAGCTGACGCAAATGAAGCAATACCTCAAAATTGCTAAGTTAAAGGCCCGGGCTTATGATCTAACTCACTAGACTCATGTAACAAGCAAAACAGATATAACACAGTGGTATTCATGTGAGGGAGAATGTTGATTGGTTGTCGTTGGCTGATCAGCAGTCATGTAATCTCCGAAAGAGTTCTGGAAAGTGTAGTTCTCAGAATGTGGGATAGTACGTCATCCCCACAAAGAGTCCGGGGCAGCCAAGGAAAGAGACCACCAACTGCACCACTAGAAGTGAAAACAAGAGCAGACCCAGAGCTGCCGTGGTGCTGGACTGATTCTCCTGCGATGATGAACAGGACAGGAACTGGTGACATCTTTTCTGGGCCGAACTCTGAGGCAAGGAGCAGGTTTGTTCAGATGTTGCCTGTGGAAGTCCGCAATCAGTGCTGGGTCCAGAACATTATGTGCCGAGAGCCATACCCGGTCTCCAGGTTGGTATGAAGGGATCTCTCCTCAATGGTGGTCAGCCTGGATCTTGTCATTGGAGGACGGCCTCAATCCTTTGATGCCTCTCCTCCCAGACTCTTTCACTGCACTGTGTCCAGCTATCTACAGCTGGAACATCAGACGAGATTCCACTCTACAGGGCTACAGGAGGTTGATAATTGAGAACACATTGGAAGGGAGTGAGTCCAGTAGTCTTGCTTATGAGTGAGTTTTGTGCCTTCTCTGTCCAAATTAAATAACATGCCGAAACATGACATACTGGGGACTTTAAATTATATCTTTTGATATACCAAAGAAATAAAAAACCTGATTTACTAAAGTCTCTGCTGTTTGGAAAGCAGTAGGTAGTGATGTAAACGGGATGAAATGTACACTTTGGGAAAACCTGTCAATCATTGTGAGTATTGTGGTATAACCCTGAGAATTTGGTCTGTGACAAAGTCTAAAGCTATATGTGACCATGGTCTGTTGGGAATGGGTAATGGCATAAGCTTGCCTGCTGGTAATGTCTTTGGAGTCTTACACTGTGAGCATGTGGAGCATGAGGCTACGAATTTGTGTATGTCTTAATTCATCGACTCCCACCAGTATCTGTTAGAAATGAGTTGTGTGTGTCTCCCCTGGATGACTGGTTGTGAGTGATGAATGGACCCAAGTTATGAGTTGGTCCCAAAACTCCTCTGGGACACAGATCTTTTCTGCGGGGCATTGAACACAAGCGGTTATTTTCTCTAAAGCTTTTTCAATTTCTTCGTCAATAGACCAACAAAGAGTAGAAATCTGAACGTGTGGGGGCAGAATGTTTTCAGGGGTTGGCTTACTGTCTCCCTCTTTTTTTCTTCTTGATAGATTCTCAAAAGCACATCAGCTTTGGTTTTACATGACCTGGGTCTATAAGTTATATTAAAGTTGGACCTGGAGAAGAATAACGACCATCTCACTTGACAGGGATTTAAATGCTTAGTGTAGCACACGTATTCCAGGTTCTTGTGGTCAGTTAACACTGTGAATGGATGATCAGCCCCCTCTAACTTCTAATGCTAGTTTAACTGCCAAGAGCTCATGATCTCTGATGCCATAATTATGTTCTGCTGGATTGAGCTTGTGAGAGTAGAAGGCTATGGGGTATAATTGGGGGATATTGCCTGTTCTTTGTATGCACATGTCCATTCTCTTGTAAATACGCTGACACAATATGGCTGCCACTTTACACTGGTTTTTCATTTGTTTTGTATTGTGTATTTGTGTGAATGTTTTGACGTTTCCCTGCTGGCTGAGGAATTTGGATTTTTGCAGGAGAAATTGATGGTTTAATAAAACTTATTGCTTCTTGTACGTATGTGTACAACTTCTTCCTTTCCTCAGCGCACAGACAAGACATGTCACATTGCATGGCCTCTTCCTGGTCACTGGAGGAACATCTCTCATGTTGTTTACATGGAGCGCCGATTGAAGGGTTGTTTTGTGATAGATGAGCCCTAAGGTCCCGGGAAAGTTGGTCCAGATGAATAGAAACAGAGATCAATTGGTGTCAGTTCATCATTTCAACAGGCTAGTTCAGTGAGGATATCTGAGTTGAGGCCCTGGCAAAACATAACTAACAGAGCCAGCTAATTCCACCCACTACTGGGTTTGGAACTCCAATGCATATTCTGCTACCGCATGTTTTCCTTGACGCAGCTTCAAAAGGAGTTCTCCACTAAGCTTTCCATCATGTGGCTGATCGAACACAGTGCGAAACTCCAAATTACAAACTGTTTGTAAGATATGGACTGTAGCTTGGGCCAGATGGTGGTTGCCCACTCCAGAGCCCTATCTACCATACCACAAAAGAGATTTTAATTAAATCTGAACGTGGTGGGGAATTGTTAAAAAGAAGTAGAACACAGGAGTAAAAATCCACAGCACTTGTCAGGGTTGCTGTCACACTTATCAGGCTTACTTACAGAAAAACTAGAACAAAGGACCTCAGCAGGTGAGGAGATGCTCACGGGGTTATGAGTACTACTAGCAGTACTTAGGAGCTGTAACTGAGAAGTCAGTTCTTTAACATAACCCCACACAGTACCTGCTGATGCTGACCCAACAGCAGACCTTGATTAACAATGGCTTTCTGCATAGCCTCCGAATCTGCCGTCTGCACGGTAGGTGAGGTATCCTGTAATGCAACACTTCCAGATGTTGTTAAAAGAAGAGGCTTTACTGTTTGAAACATGATCCAAGCTCATAGTCAAAGAACATGCACAGGTCAAATTCAAAACAGTCCAAAAAGACAGTTCAAATACACACAAGGCAAAGAGAATATAGAACACTCAGGAGCTCAAAGAAATAATGCAATACCTCACAAATTGCTAAGCTAAAAGCCTGGGCTTATGAACTAACTGACTAGACTCATGTGACAAGCAAAACAGGTGTACCAGAGTAGTTTTCAGGTGAGGGAGAGTGTTGATTGGTCGTTATTACCAGATCAGCAGTCACGTAATCTCCAAGAGAGTTCTGGGAAGTGTAGTTCTTAGAGCCAGAAGAATGTGTGACACACAATTACAGAGACTTTCCACAGAATTAACACTAACTGGATATATTCCAACAAAATAACCCAACAAAAACAAAACAAAAATTATATATATATATATATATATATATATATATATATATATATATATATATATAATTATTATTATTATTATTATAAAGCTTTTTAATGGAATGCCAGTTAACTGGAATAAGGTTTATGTATCAAAATCCATAACCAACCCCTTAAATTGGCATTCTGGAATAACACCTCAACCAGCACTTCCAAAAGATCCCTCAGTAAACTCAATGCACTCTGTGACTTTGGAAGTCAGTCCACTGCAAGCAATTACAAACCTCCAATATCTTATAGTTTTTTTAAAATGGAGACCCTGCAAACATGCCTGTGTGGGCCTACTGAGGGCTGTCTGTGGGCTGTGTGGGCTAGGGCTACCCAATAGATAACTCTGCAACAGATAAGTCTGCAACCTATCTCCATTAATAAGCTTCAGTGTTTTAGAAAACAGTCTTGAATTATTTTGTCTATATGTTTGCAGTCATTGTGTTGTTGAAAAGCCCATCATTTCCACTTTCTTGGTAGAAGGGATTAAATTCTCTGTTAATGTGTCCAAGTACATCATGTACTTCATGTTTCCTTTGATGTGCAATGCTCAAGTACCATTTCATTATGCTCCTACCCTCTACTATGGGTTTTCTTGAGATCATATGTGCAACCCTATCCACACACACACTTTCTAAGCCACTTATATGCAAATATGCAAAATATGTCAAATATATATGCTCTCTGCAAAAACGTTTTTCCACCCTCCCATCACTGCCTAGCAAGCGATGCTATCACATGCATTTGCTATCATTGCATTTCAGTCTTCAGTTCATTTTCAGCATGCCAGTGGTTGAATTTGAAGCTCAAGGGGCGGTTTAAAGATGCATATGGGAAGATTTAAAAGTGAGATTCTGTCACTTTTGTCTTCTGCTGTAGAATGTGTCATTTTCTACCCAGCCAAAGCAATAAACAAACTATTAAAAAATCTTCATTGTCAGTCTTCTGTGAATTTCGTATTTAAAATGCTCTTTTACTACAAAAGCTGATGTGCCTGCCATAGTAATATGCTTTAGCCCTAGAATGATTAGGTTTAGGTTTTTGGGTTTTCTGTATTTTTTCTCTTGGCCTTGTACATCTTTGCTGTCTGATTTCAACTCTGTTATGTTCTCTTCATCAAGCAAACAAGCCAGTGGTGAGCAGATATGTATCAACTAGATGATTAGATGATTTCTTATAAGCAAGAAGAACTTAAGTTGTAATTTTAGAAGATAATTGGTTGGTCAGTTAAGATCTGTATATTGTGAAATTATATTTCATTACTTTGTGAAATTGGGTTTTAACTACACATCCAATTTTGATGGTCATTTATTATTACATTATTAAGAGCTAACATGCTAAATATATAAACCATTTAACTTTATAGTTATCAGTGTATTAACAGGTGTACTGTATGTATATAATTTGTATTGTAGGTATAAACAATATGGTACTAATGGCAAGGAAAACAGAATAAACCAAAATTTAAGATTTTGATTGTAATTTCTCTTTCTTCAGTCTTTCATGCTGCAGTATAACAGAGGAAGGATATGCTGCTCTGGCTTTAGCTCTGAAATCAAACCCCTCATCGCTCCTGATAGAGCTGGATCTCAGAGGGAATGATCCTGGAGATACAGGAGTGAAGGAGCTCACTGATCTACTAGAGGATCCACACTGTAAACTGAAGACACTGAGGTGAAATATTTCTAAATTACAAAACCCTACAAATGAACTTTGTAGCTTTTAAATGTGTAACTGTATATAGCATCAAATTTTCCACATAACAAATGTAACATTTTGTCATCTATTAATATGTAATAGTTTTTTGTGTGGGGGGTGTTGTACATGATGTCACAAGATTGTAGATGAGAAGTAACTTCTTTTATCTGCAGGTTGTTAAGTCCTGCTGCAGAGGAGGTCTGTGATTCTCTGACTAAAACTCTAGGAATAAACCCCTTACTGCAGAGAGAGCTGGATCTGAGTGGGAAAATACAAGATGATTCAGAAATGAAGAAGATCTCTGATCTACTGGAGGATTTACACTGTAGAACTCAGAAACTGAAGTGTGTAGTTTTATGTATTTTAATTAATGAAATGAAAAGTTAAGTTGTATTATGCAATTTACAAAGCATTTGCAGATAGTATCTTGGTGAGATCAAGTCAAATTTCTTCTTCCTTTTATACTTTCACCCCAGCAATTTTTTAAAAATTATTTTTCCACTCTACCTGTCTGTCTACAGGCTGAATAATAACAGTATTACAGAGAAAGGCTGTGCTGCTCTATCATCAGCTCTCTGTTCAAATCCTTCACACCTGATAGAGCTGGATCTGAGTGAGAATAAACTAGGAAACTCTGGAGTGAATCAGATCTGTTCTCTACTGAAGAATTCAAACTGCACACTTGCAAAACTAAAGTTAGTGTTTTAATTAACCTTAATAGAGATTAAACTGAATCCTTGAATTTTGACTTGATTTTTTTTGTATTATGATTCTCTCTTTTCTTCAGTCTTTCATTTTGCAGTATTACAGAGGAAGGCTGTCCTTTTCTGTCATCGGCTTTTTGTTCAAATCCTTCACATCTGCTAGAGCTGGATCTAAGCAAGAATAAACTAGAAAGCTCTGGAGTAAGGCAGATCTGTTCTCTACTGAACAATCAGCACTGTAAACTGCAGAAACTGGGGTGAGCTGTAGTTCTCTCACACTGTATGCTTATTATTCAGTTATTCATCTTAATACAATGAAATTTGTACATACAATACATAGCTAAAAAGTTTAGGAATTGAAGTGAAGACTTACATATGGCAACACAAAAATCAACACAATCATCCACATAAGCAAAATTGCATTTAAAATATTTGCATACATGCCTCTTTTACATTTACAGAAACAGTTAGCAAAAAAGCCCACAAAATAAGACAAGATGCTTGCTGGGACTTTTCAGTCCTTTCTTTCCACTCCTTCCCGACTCAACTCGACTCAACTAAGCTCAGCTCAGCTCTCACGCCTTCAGTGGTCTCCTTCTCTCTCTGGGCTCTGCCGCCTACTAAAGGAAGAGATTGCCTATAAGTAGGCTGGCAGAAACAAGGCACAGGTGAACATTATCAGCTACTTAGCCCGCTGGTTCAGCCAGACCGGCTTCTCCGTCCTACATTTGATGCTCGGCCACGCCCCCTTCTCCACATACCCCCACCGCCCGACGCAGGCCGTCCTTCATGCGGTGGAGCCACTGGAGAGGGGCGTGGTCAGAACAGAGGGTGAAAGGGTGCCCCAATAGGTAATAGCGGAGGGTGAAGACCGCCCATTTGATGGCCAGACATTCTTTTTCAATGGTCACTGCCCATTTGATGGCCAGACATTCTTTTTCAATGGTGCTGTACTTAGTCTCCCTAGGCGATAATTTTCGACTTATGTACAGCACGGGGCGATCCTGCCCCTCCACCACCTGGGACAAAACCACTCCCAGTCCTCTGTCCAACGCATCTGTCTGCAAGACAAAAGGGAGAGCAAAGTCAGGCGAATGCAGCAGTGGGCACCCACAGAGGGCTGTCGCAGTCTTATCAATTTGAGGACGTACCTGTCCGTGACCCAAGTGGAAGCCCAGATACCGTACCTCCACCTGTCCAATCGCACACTTCTTTGGGTTAGCTGTAAGCCCCGCCTGCCTCAGTGATCTCAGAACCGCCCTCAGATGTTGCATGTGCCGCTGCCAATCATTGCTGTATATGATAATGTCATCTAAATAGGCAGCATCATAAATCTGCCAGTATCCCTTGGTCAAGTCCAGTGTCGAGTAAAGTCCAGTGTCGAGTAAAAACGAGCAGCACCTAACCAATTGAGCAGTTCATCAATAAGCGGCATTGGATAGGCATCAAATTAAGACACCACACTGACTTTTCTGTAGTACACACAGAAACGAACGGTCCCGTCGGGCTTGGGGACAAGCACCACGGGACTGCTCCAATCACTGTGCGATTCTTCGATTACCCCCATATCGAGCATAGCCTTAATTTCATCCTGAACCACCTTTTTTTGTGCTCAGGCAAGCGATAAGGCCGGCTGTGTACAACCAAGCCAGGAGGAGTTTCAATGTGGTGCTCTATGAGGTCAGTACGGCCAGGCAGAGGTGAAAACACGTCGGAAAACTCCATTTGTAACCTTGCCACCTCTGCTTTCTGGGACAGGGAGAGCTGGTCCCCACAGGGGACCAGAGTGTGATTAAATTTGGTTGGGACCTCTGGCCCCAACTCGGCTCTCTTGGGGACCACCGTCGCCAGAGAAACAGGGACTGCCTCCCTCCAAGGTTTAACGAGATTGAGGTGGTATATCTCAAGTGCCCCGCCTCTGTCTGTCCATCTGACCTCATAGTCAACATCTCCCATTCGCCGTGTGACCTCAAAGGGTCCTTGCCACTTGGCAAGCAGTTTGGAGCTCGATGTGGGGAGTAAAATGAGTACTTTGTCTCCCAGTGAAAACCTATGTAGTCGAGCGCCCCTGTTATGGTGCGGCTCTGACGTTCTTGAGCCTGGAGCAAATTCTCCTGAGTTAAGTGCCTCAGTGCTTGGAGTTTTGCTCTCAGGTCAAGAACGTACTGAACTTCATTTTTGCTGTTTGAAGGTTCTTCCTCCCAGTACTCTTTAATGACGTCTAGGACGCCCCTGGGTTTCCTCCCATACAATAATTCAAAAGGAGAAAACCCAGAGGAGGCTTGCGGGACCTCTCGCATGGCAAACAACAGGGGTTCTAGCCACTTATCCCAGTTCTTGGCATCCCCATGTACGAACTTCTGAATCATATTTTTAAGGGTTTGGTTAAAGCGTTTGACCAGACCATCCGTTTGGGGATGGTAAACACTGGTACAAATTGATTTAATGCCCAACAACTCGTATAGTTCGTGTAAGGTGCGTGACATGAACGTCGTGCCCTGATCAGTCAGGATCATGCCTGACTGATACTGGGTACATGCCCAAAGGTTGCAAAGAGACACCACCTCTGGATATCGCGTTGCATAATCTACCAAGACCAATACAAAATGATACCCACATGCGCTTCGATCTAATGGCCCGAAGAGGTCCATGCCAATTCTTTGGGTTTGGGGGCTAGAGCTCCCTTCTTTCTGGGAGTGGAAAAAGAAAGAGAGAGAGAAGAGAGAGAGATAGTGGCTGGGTGGGGGTTCCTGCCCCCGAATACGCCACCAGTTGCGCCTCTGCCAGCTTGGTGGCCTCGTCCAGCAATTTCGGTTGGTGGCACTGGACCCACGCTGCCATCTCCTTGGGTAAGTGTGTGATGAACTGCTCCAGCACCACCAGGTCGAGCACCTCCTCGGAATCGCGAACTTCTGACAAGAGCAACCTCCTGCAGGAATCTCGGAATTGTTGCGCCAGCACAAAGGGCCGGACAAACTCTTGGAGTGTCAGCATGCATAACTGCTGACAGTGTTGCTCCGGAGTTTGACCAAACCTCTGGAGGATGGCCTTTTTCAGCTTGTTGTACTCCAGCTGCGATTGAGCAGGGAGCTGTTGGGCGGCCAGCTGGGCTTCCCCCGTGAGCAGGGGCAGCAGTCGGATGGCCCAGTCCTTTTTCGGCCACCCCCAGTCTTCCACCACTCTCTCGAAGAGCTCCACAAACGCTTTGGGATTGTCTTGGGGAGTCATCTTCGAGATGGAGATGGTAGCTGGAGTACTGGTGGCTGATAACAAACTCCGGAAAAGCTTCCTGTCCGCCTCTTGGCCCTGAGCCAGGGCCTCGAAGTGGGCCTGGTTTTCCTACTGGATGTCCAGGAGAGCTTGGTGTTGGGTCTGCTGCAGGAGGAAGAGGGCTTTAACTAACTCTCCAAGCAATGAGGACTCCATGGCGACGTTCGTCCAATCCTTCCCGGGTTTCGGCACCACTGTTGAAACTTCAACGGTGGGAGGAGGAAAGATGCCGGGGGGCAGGTGTGAAGATGGAGAGCTCTTTGTTTATTACTCATGCACAACGCAAACAAAAATACTCGACTTTGTGATTTTGATCACAAAATCAGACAAGACGCTTGCTGGGACTTTTCAGTCCTTTCTTTCCACTTCTTCCCAACTCAACTCAGCTCAGCTCAGCTCTCACACCTTCAGTGGTCTCCTTCTCTCTCTGGGCTCTGCCACTTACTGAAGGAAGAGATTGCTACTTAGCCCGCTGGTTCAACCAGACTGGCTTCTCCATCCTGCATTCGATGCTCGTCCATGCCCCCTTCTCCACAAGTGTTCAAAGATTCTTCTTTAGTAATAGAAGAAGTTCAAGTAATATAACAAATAGAAGTCTACGCTATAAATTACAATTTTGGGTGAAATACGCTTCCATTAACTTTTAGTTGCATTGCCATTATAGCACTAGGGCCAAATTAAAAGACAAAGCTCTGAACACCAAACACATGTTGGCTGATTGATTATGTTTGGGGTCAGAAAACAGTTTCATACAAATTTTGTATGAATGATTAATTTAAAAGTACTTTCATTGTGCTGTTTTAGAGCAGTGCTCATATGTTCTCTCTCCAGTCTTTCAGACTGCAGTATAACAGAGAAAGGATATGCTGATCTGGCTTCAGCTCTGAAATCGAACCCCTCATCATACTTGATAGAGCTGGATCTCAGAGGAAATTATCCTGGAGATACAGGAGTGGAGCTAATCATTGATTTACTAAAGGATCCAAACTGTAAACTGAAGGCAAGGTAAATATTTTTACATCACAAATACTTAAGGTAGTTTACCAAGCAGGTGTGAAACAGTAATATTAACTAATATCATGTTTCACCTCCCTTCACTACTTCGCTACAAAAATGCTGAGCTAGATTTCAACCAACAGAGAGAGGCTCCTTGACTATACTCTCAGGTCTCATTTTTGAGTCTCTTTCTTGTGCATGTTCTGTGCTCTGCCTCTGTCCTTTCTCTCCCATCCTCATTCTCTGGTGGTGGCTTACTGAGTTTACACCAGCCACCCACACAAGGAAGTCTGGGTTTGATCCTCCCTTAGAGCGAGCCATTATGTTACAGTATGATGAAGTACTTTACTTTCTGCAGGTTTTTGAAAACTGCTGCAGAGAAAGCCTGTGATTCTCTGACCGAAGCTCTAGGAAAAAACCCCTTACTGCTGAAAGAGCTGCATCTGAGTGGGAAAATACAAGGAGACTCAGAAATGAAGAAGATCTCTGATTTACTGAAGGATTCACACTGCACAACTCAGAAACTTAAGTGTGTAGTGTGATTATTAATGTTTTAAATTTAATGTAAAATGTTATAATATATAATTAGTTTAACACTATGTTTACTAGTATAAAAGATCATTTATAACTGTTCTTTCCAAAATCAGTTGTTTTAATCTTATCTCCACCATCTTTCTCTGTCTGCAGGCTAAATAAGTGCAGTATTACAGAGGAAGGTTGTGCTGCTCTATCATCAGCTCTTTGTTCAAATCCTTCCTACCTGACAGAGCTGGATCTGAGTGAGAATAAACTAGGAAACTCTGGAGTGAAGCAGATCTGTACTCTACTGAATAATCAGTGCTGTAAACTGCAGAAACTGAAGTGAGTTATAGATGACTTTAAATATAAAATATATAAAACATGAAAACATCTGTAATGATCTCTGTGGTGGTGAAGAGAGAGGCGTCATTCCATATTGGGGATTTACACTGAATGTATTTTATTTGTCTTTTTTAATGTCAACAGACTCATTTTGTTTGTTTGTTTTTTGTTTTGTTTGTTTTTCTGTAGACTTACATTATGCAGTATAACAGAGGAAGGATATGCTGATCTGGCTTCAGCTCTAAAGTCAAACTCCTCATCACACCTGATAGAGCTGGATCTCAGAGGAAATGATCCTGGAGATACAGGAGTGAAGAAGCTCACTGATTTACAAAAAGACCTAAAATGTAAACTGACACTGAGGTGAGCAATTTGTAGGCATGAGATATTTCTAATTACAAAACACTACAAATGAGATACAGGAGTGAAGAAGCTCACTGATCTAGCAGTTTCAGACTGTAAACTAAAGAAAACACAGTGAGTTATTTTTACACTACAAATACCTGAAGTACTACTTACTTTAAAATGATGTAATATATCATATTATAAACTATACTATCAGAATCACTTACTACCAATGTCATGAGTCAAAAATATTAAATCTGTTGTTTATAATAATAATAATAATAATAATAATAATAATATCTTTATTTATACAGACAGGTGATAATGTTTTACAGTAAGACAATAACACATTGTTAAAAAGAAATACCAAAAATACTTTATGAAATTTAGAAATTTAATTGAACACTATTAATTGGATTCTGATTGGTTCCTAGGCGCCTCACTGTTTTAAAAATATGGCGCTTTGAAATTGGATGAATCTTTTTGAATCACCCTGTATTTAACCTTTAGTGATCACCAGATTCAGGATGTAACAGAGCATGTGGAACAGCTGCCCACGTGTTGCTTCAAATCAAATATCTCTAGAAGTCTAGTGGATTTTAATGCATTACTGTCTGTTAGATTATCAATATGTACGTTTAAGTCTCGAGAGAGAAGAATTTTATCATTGCTTGTTGATACAGTTTATAGTAGTTCCACAATTTCTGCCAAAAAATTAATATTACTATATTTAATTGTTTTAAATATTTAATAATTACTATATTAAAAATAAAAGCTTGTGAGATCTATATATTACAATTGATGTATTACAATATATTACAATATATACAATTAATATCTTATAAGTGTTGCTTACTTCAGCCTATTTAAACTATGACATGTGGCAAAAAAGTCCATGATTGAATGCAGTTAAACACAAAAAAATGAGTGCATATCCAGAGCATTTGTCCAAAATTAGTATTTTCTAAGAGTATCTTCAGTTATATGTACGGTACAAATGTATTACACAAATAAATAAACAACTGTATTGTACAAATAAACAAACTTTAGCATTTTAGTACCCCCTCCACCCACCCGCTGTCTGGCTATGTAAAATCTTGGGGAAGGGTATTAATAAAACGGTTACTGATATGCAATTTATCAGATCACACATCGTCATTGACCACCTAAATAGATCTAATTTTAATATCCTAAAAACACTTCTACATGTTATAGCCTAGATTTTATAAACTTTTTGTGAGGCTCCTGCACAATACAGGATGAATGGCTTTAATTCTGCATATCTTTTGAAAATATAATTACATTTATTTTCTTAATCCCACTTTCCAAATCTGCTTGTATTACCTGAGACATGCCTCAGAACTTCCAGATCTTCTAGAATTTCTGATTTTTATATATATATATACTTCATTTATAATTTTACAACACAACAAGCAAACAGACAAACAGTAACAGTAAACTGTGCCTACTTTGCCAGATAACAAAAAGTGAGGAAACTAATTTATGCATTTTGTAAACATTTACATGTTTGGTACCCATTTACACTTCAGACACTACGTGTTGGACCTTGCTGGTCATTTAGATTGGTAAGAGGAAGATTCCAAGTGTCTGAAAATCTACTAGATTTCCCAGCACATTTATATCTTCATGATCTTCTCTATGTGCAGTGTATTACAGAGCTCATTGTACTTGGGTACAATTTCTCTGTCCCAAACCATGAAAAAAATGTTTTTTTTTTTAGCTATTCTCATACCATATTGGATCACCTGGCTTTTACAGTGACCATAGGCCTCTATGTTTGGTTACCAACCTAGGATGGCAATTGCAGAGTCTGGGGGGAAGTCAATTTTAAATACATGAGAATAACAACCAAATACCTCTGACCAGGACATATGTAATTCTGAAATAAATGGGCCTTCATAGCACTTACATTTAACACATAGGGGGATATAGATGGATGTATAGAACGTAACTTTGTTTGAGAGTAGTGTAGTCCATGTGTTACTTCAAATTATCTGATAATTTGAAATGATGGAACATGACTGAATGCCCCGCAAAGCTTCTGTCCAGGAGTCATCAGAGATCCCTATTTTCAAATCCTTTTCCCATAATTCTTTGAGGTTCTGGGTAGATGGGGAATGTTTTTTTTTTTTTAAACTGGTTTTAAACCTTGACACTAGACCTTTTATATCCGGATCTGAGGCCATAAGAAAAAAAAATTCTTAAGGGGCTGGCATGCTTTAATGTTGGCAATGTTGGTCTTAACATAATTGTGTATTCCAATAATTTAAATCCTTGCATTTGTCCTCCAATAGTAGTGCTGGAAGCAGGGTAAAGTCAGACCTCCAATATCCCTGGGTTTACAGACGTGTGTTTTTGGCTACACAGTGTAATTTATATCCCCAAATAAAAGGCATAATCACAGAGTCCAGACTCTTAAAGAAGGATTCTATTTAAAACTATTGGGAGATTTTGAAATAAATACAGAAATCTCAGTAATACTACAGTTTTGATTGCATTAAACTTACCTATCAATGAGGGTGGAAGCACTCACCAGGCCCCTGTTGTCAACCCTAACTTTTTAATTCAGGTCGTAAAGCATTTTAAAATCTCTGTGACCTCAAGATATTTTGTTTATCTGTAACTTTGAAGTAAGTAAGTAAGTAAACTTTATTTATACAGTACATTTCTAAGAGAAAGCTGCAAAGTGTGAGCCTCTGGGGGAATGGGGGTGTCCTGTCACTATTGGTAAGGTTTGAGGCAGAAGGACAGAGGTACAGAACCTCAACCTACGAGACAAAGTTTTGACCTTAACCAAATCCCTCTATGACAGCTAAAATGTATTTCCACTCAACCTGATCAAATGCTTTATGTGTATCTAAAGCTAAAATAGCAAATCTATCATGCTTTTCATGCACAGTATTCATAAGCCAACACACATTAAAATAGAAAATCTCCCAGGAATGAAGCCAGTTTGGTCCTGGTGTATAATGGAAAAGACACATGCATTCAATTTGTTAGCAAGGATCTTAGAGAACACTTTTAGGTTGCTTCCAAGAAGAGCAATGGGACTATATGAGGATGTATCTGTATCCTCTTTTTTTTCAAAATTAAAGATTAAAAAATTACAAATTTGCAGAGTAGATTGAGTCTGGCAGTTTCTTGTTTTCATGGAGTCATGAAACATTCTCAGCAGGAGTGGGCTTATAATAAGAAGCCTTTATGAAACTCTAGGCAGGAGCCATCTGGTCCAGCTGTTTTGCTCAGATAATGTTATATTAGCATTGAATTTTTCTTCTGCTGTCGTGATGAGGTTTGGGAGCTTCATAGAGAGGAGGAAATTTGTAATGACTGATGCATCTATAGGATTAGTAATCAGAGACCCCAGGCTAGAATTGATTAAGGATAGCTCTGCTTGCTCTCGCACACACTATCAAATTCTCTGACTCAGTATAAAACTCTCTCACTCACACTATCAAACTCTCGCACACACTATCAAACTCTCTCACACTCACTATCAAACTCTCTTCAACACACTACCAAATTCTCGCCCACACTATCAAACTCTCTTCAACACACTATCAAACTCTCGCACACACTATCAAACTCTATTACACACACTACGAAACTCTCGCACACACTATCAAACTCTCTCACACACTATGAAACTCTATTACACACACTACCAACACTCTCACACACTTTTAAACTCTGAGACTCACTAGCAAATTCTCACACTCACTATCAAACTCTCTGACACAACCAAACTCTCTCTCACAATATCAAACTCTCTCACACACAATATCAAACTCTCACACTCACTATCAAACTCTCTCACACTCACAATCAAATACCCTAAAACTCACTATCAAATTCTCACACACACTATCAAACTCTCACACTCACTATCAAACTCGCTCACACACTAACGTACTCTCTCACAATATCAAACTCGCTCACGCTCACTATCATACTCTCACACACACTATCAAACTATCACACTCGCTATCAAACTCTCTCAAACACACTATTAAACTCTCACACTCATTACCATACTCTCTCATACACATTAGCAAACTCTCACACACACAATCAAACTCTCTCACACACTAACATACTCTCTCACAATATCAAACTCTCTCACGTTCATTATCATACTCTCACATACACTATCAAACTATCACACTCGCTATCAAAATCTCTCAAACACACTATTAAACTCTGAAACTCATTATCATACTCTCTCATACACATTAGCAAACTCACACACACTATCAAACTCTCTCACACACACTATCAAACTCTCACAAACACTATCAAACTCTCTCACACTCACTGTCAAACTCTCTTACACACACTATCAAACTCCCGCACACACTATCAAACTCTCTCACACACACTATCAAACTCTCTCACACACAATCAAACTTTCATACACACTATCAAACTCTCTCAGACACACAAACTACGAAACTCTTGCACACACTATCAAACTCTCTCACACACTATCAAACTCTCGCACAGACTATCAAACTCTCACACACACTATCAAACTCTCTCACACACAATCAAACTTTCACACACACTATCAAACTCTATTACACAAACTACGAAACTCTTGCACACAATATCAAACTCTCTCACACACTATCAAACTCTCGCACACACTATCAAACTCTCAAACACTATCAAACTCTCTCACACACTATCAAACTCTATTATACACGCTACCAACTCTCTCACACACTTTTAAACTCTCAAACTCACTATCAAATTCTCACACTCACTAGAAAACTCTCTCACACACAATATCAAACTCTCGCACACACTATCAAACTCTTTCAGACACACAATCAAACTCTGACACACACACTATCAAACTCTATTACACACACTATCAAACTCTCGCACACACTATCAAACTCTCTCACACACTATCAAACTCTCACACACTATCAAACTCTCACACACACTATCAAACTCTCTCACACACTAGCAAACTCTCTCACACACTATCAAACTCTATTATACATGGTACCAACTCTCTCACACACTTTTAAACTCTCAGACTCACTATCAAATTCTCACACTCACTATCAAACCTCTGACACTTACAACCAAACTCTCTCACACATAATATCAAACTCTCTCACACACAATATCAAACTCTCTCACACTCACAATCAAATATTCTAAAACTCACTAACAAACTCGCTCACACACTATCAAACCCACTCACACAATATCAAACTCTCTCACGCTCACTATCGTACTCTCACACACTATCAAACTATCACACTCACTATCAAACTCTCTCAAACACACTATTAAACTGTCACACTCATTACCATACTTTCTCATAAACATTATCAAACTCACCCACACTATCAAACTCTCTCACACACTAACATACTCTCTCACAAAATCAAATTCTCTCACGCTCACTATCATACTCTTACACACACTATCAAACTATCACACTCGCTATCAAACTCTTTCAAACACACTATTAAACTCTCACACTCATTACCATATTCTCTCATGCACGTTATCAAACTCTCACACACACTATCAAACTCTCTCACACACTATGAAACTCTCTCACACACACTATCAAACTCTCTCATACACTATCAAACTCTCTCACACACACTATCAAACGCTCTCATACACTATCAAATGCTCTCACACACACTATCAAACTCTCTCATACACTATCAAACTCTCTCACACACTATCAAACTCTCACACTCACTAGAAAACTCTCTCGCACACAATATCAAACTCTCGCACACACTATCAAACTCTTTCAGACACACAATCAAACTCTGACACACACACTATCAAACTCTATTACACACACTATCAAACTCTCGCACAGACTATCAAACTCTCACACACACTATCAAACTCTCCACACAATCAACTCACACACACACTCTATCAAACTCATCACACACTATCAAACTCTCACACACACTATCAAACTCTCAACACCTCACACTATCAAACTCTCTCACACACTATCAAACTCTATTATACACGCTACCAACTCTCTCACACACTTTTAAACTCTCAGACGCACTATCAAATTCTCACACTCACTATCAAACCTCTGACACTTACAACCAAACTCTCTCACACATAATATCAAACTCTCTCACACACACTATCAAACTCTCTCACACTCACTATCAAACTCTCTTCAACACACTACCAAATTCTCGCACACACTATCAAACTCTCTTCAACACACTATCAAACTCTCGCACACACTATCAAACTCTATTACACACACTACGAAACTCTCGCACACACTATCAAACTCTCTCACACACTATGAAACTCTATTACACACACTACCAACACTCTCACACACTTTTAAACTCTGAGACTCACTAGCAAATTCTCACACTCACTATCAAACTCTCTGACACAACCAAACTCTCTCTCACAATATCAAACTCTCTCACACACAATATCAAACTCTCACACTCACTATCAAACTCTCTCACACTCACAATCAAATACTCTAAAACTCACTATCAAATTCTCACACACACTATCAAACGCGCTCACACACTAACGTACTCTCTCACAATATCAAACTCGCTCACGCTCACTATCATACTCTCACACACACTATCAAACTATCACACTCGCTATCAAACTCTCTCAAACACACTATTAAACTCTCACACTCATTACCATACTCTCTCATACACATTAGCAAACTCTCACACACACAATCAAACTCTCTCACACACTAACATACTCTCTCACAATATCAAACTCTCTCACGTTCATTATCATACTCTCACATACACTATCAAACTATCACACTCGCTATCAAAATCTCTCAAACACACTATTAAACTCTGAAACTCATTATCATACTCTCTCATACACATTAGCAAACTCACACACACTATCAAACTCTCTCACACACACTATCAAACTCTCACAAACACTATCAAACTCTTTCACACTCACTATAAAACTCTCTTACACACACTATCAAATCCTCGCACACACTATCAAACTCTCACACACACACTATCAAACTCTCCACACATCAAACTTTCATACACACTATCAAACTCTCGCACACACTACAAACTCTCACACACTATCAAACTCTCTCACACACTATCAAACTCTCTCACACTACAAACTCTCACAACTATCAAACTCTCTCACACACTATCAAACTCTCACACACACTATCAAACTCTCTCACACACTATCAAACTCTCAACACTATCAAACTCTCTACACCACTATCAAACTCTCTCACACACTTCAACTCTCAAACCACATCAAATTCTCACTCACTAAAACTCCTCACACACACTATCAAACTCTCGCACACACTATCAAACTCTCTCACACACTATCAAACTCTGCACACACTATCAAACTCTATCACACACTACAAACTCTGCACACACTATCAAACTCTCTCACACACTATCAAACTCTCAACACTACACTCCTCACACACACTATCAAACTCTCTCACACACTAGCAATACTCTCACACACTATCAACTCTATAAACATCTATCAAATCTCTCACACACTCTCAAACCCTATCAACTCTCTCACACTACTCAAACACTCAAACTCTCTCACACCACTATCAAACTCTCACACACTACACTATCAAACTCTCTCAGCACACACTATCAAACTCTCACACACACACTATCAAACTCATCTACACACACTATCAAACTCTCTACACACACTATCAAACTCTCTCACACACTATCAAACTCTCGCACACACTATCAAACTCTCACACATTATCAACTCTCCACACACTATCAAACTCTCTCACACACTATCAAACTCTCTCACACACTATCAAACTCTATTATACATGCTACCAACTCTCTCACACACTTTTAAACTCTCAAACTCACTATCAAATTCTCACACTCACTATCAAACCTCTGACACTTACAACCAAACTCTCTCACACATAATATCAAACTCTCTCACACACAATATCAAACTCTCTCACACTCACAATCAAATATTCTAAAACTCACTAACAAACTCGCTCACACACTATCAAACTCTCGCACAATATCAAACTCTCTCACGCTCACTATCGTACTCTCACACACTATCAAACTATCACACTCACTATCAAACTCTCTCAAACACACTATTAAACTCTCACACTCATTACCATACTTTCTCATAAACATTATCAAACTCACCCACACTATCAAACTCTCTCACACACTAACATACTCTCTCACAAAATCAAATTCTCTCACGCTCACTATCATACTCTTACACACACTATCAAACTATCACACTCGCTATCAAACTCTTTCAAACACACTATTAAACTCTCACACTCATTACCATATTCTCTCATGCACGTTATCAAACTCTCACACACACTATCAAACTCTCTCACACACTATGAAACTCTCTCACACACACTATCAAACTCTCTCATACACTATCAAACTCTCTCACACACACTATCAAACGCTCTCATACACTATCAAATGCTCTCACACACACTATCAAACTCTCTCATACACTATCAAACTCTCTCACACACTATCAAACTCTCACACTCACTAGAAAACTCTCTCACACACAATATCAAACTCTCGCACACACTATCAAACTCTTTCAGACACACAGTCAAACTCTGACACACACACTATCAAACTCTATTACACACACTATCAAACTCTCACACACACTATCAAACTCTCTCACACACACTATCAAACTCTCACACACTATCAAACTCTCACACACACTATCAAACTCTCTCACACACTAGCAAACTCTCTCACACACTATCAAACTCTATTATACATGGTACCAACTCTCTCACACACTTTTAAACTCTCAGACTCACTATCAAATTCTCACACTCACTATCAAACCTCTGACACTTACAACCAAACTCTCTCACACACAATATCAAACTCTCTCACACTCACAATCAAATATTCTAAAACTCACTATCAAACTCGCTCACACACACTATCTAACTCTCACACTCACTATCAAACTCGCTCACACACACTATCAAACTCTCGCACAATATCAAACTCTCACGCTCACTATCATACTCTCACACACTATCAAACTATCACACTTACTATCAAACTCTCTCACGCTCACTATCATACTCTCACACACTATCAAACTATCACACTCACTATCAAACTCTCTCAAACACACTATTAAACTCTCACACTCATTACCATACTCTCTCATACACATTATCAAACTCACCCACACTATCAAACTATCACTCACACACTATCAAACTCTCTCTCACTCAGTATCAAACTCTCTGACTCACGATGAAACTCTTTCACACTCACTATCAAACCCACTCACACACTTTTAAACTCTCAGACGCACTATCAAATTCTCACACTGACTATCAAACCTCTGAAACTTAAAACCAAACTCTCACACACATACTATCAAACTCTCACACAATATCAAATTCTCTCACACTCACATTCAAATACTCTAAAACTCACTAACAAACTCTCACACTCACTATCAAACTCGCTCACACACACGATTAAACTCTCACACTCATTACCATACTCTCTCATAAATTTATCAAACTCTCACAAACACTATCAAAGTCTCTCAAGCACTAACATTCTCACAATATCAAACTCTCTCACGTTCATTATCATACTCTTACATACACTATCAAACTATCACACTCACTATCAAACTCTCTCAAACACACTATTAAACTCTTTCACAATATCAAACTTTCTCACGCTGACTATCATACTCTCACACACACTATCAAACTGTCTCACACACGATCAAACTATCCCACACACACTATCAAACTCTTACACACTATCAAACTCTTACACACACACCATCAAACTCTCGCACACAAACTATCAAACTCTCTCAGACTCACTATCAAACTCTCGCACACACTATCAAACTCTCTAACAATCACTATCAAACTCTCTAACACTCACTGTCAAACTCTATTATACACACTATCAAACTTTCACACACTATCAAACTCTCTGACACGCACTATCAAACTTTCAAACACTATCGAACTCTATTATACACACTACGAACTCTCGCACACACTATCAAACTCTCACACACAATCAAACTCACACACACAATCCAACTCTATTACACACACTGTCACACTCTCGCACACAATATCAAACTCTCTCACACACAATATCAAACTCTCTCACACTCACTGTCAAACTCTCTCAGACACACTATCAAACCCTAACACTTACTATCAAACTCTTGCACTCACTATCAAACTCTCGCACTCACTATCAAACTCTCACACACACTTTTAAACTCTCACACTCACTATCAAACTCTCTCACACTATCAAGCTCGCTCACACACATTATTAAACTCTCACACTCATTACCATACTCTCTCATAAATATTATCAAACTCTCATAAACACTATCAAACTCTTACACACTATTAAACTCTTACACACACACCATCAAACTCTCGCACACACACTATCAAACTCTCTCACTCTCACTATCAAACTCTCTGACACACTATCAAACTCTCAAACACTATCAAACCCTAACACTCACTATCAAACTCTCGCACACACTATCAAACTCTCTAACACTCACTATCAAACTCTCTAACACTCACTGTCAAACTCTATTATACACACTATCAAACTCTCACACACAATATCAAACTCTCTCACACACTATCAAACTTTGAAACACTATCGAACTCTATTATAAACACTACCAACTCTCGCACACACTATAAAACTCTCACACACAATCAAACTCACACACACTATCCAACTCTATTACACACACTATCACACTCTCGCACACACTATCAAACTCTCTCACACACAATATCAAACTCTCTCACACTCACTGTCAAACTGTTTCAGACACACTATCAAACCCTCACACTTGCTATCAAACTCTCGCACTCACTATCAAACTCTCACACACACTTTTAAACTCTCGCACTCACTATCAAACTCTCTCACACTCACTATCAAACTCTCTCACACAAAATATCAAACTGTCTCACACTATCAAATTCTCTAACACTCACTATCAAACTCTCAAAATCGCTATCAAACTCTCTAACTCACTATCAAACTCTCACACACACTATCAAGCTATCACTCACTCACTATCAAACCCACTCACACACTTTTAAACTCTCAGACACACTATCAAATTCTAACACTCAGTATCAAACCTCTGAAACTTACCTACTCTCACAAACACTATCAAACTATCACACTCGCTATCAAACTCTCTCAAACACACTATTAAACTCTCACACTTATTACGATATTCTCTCATACACGTTATCAAACTATCAAAAACTCACACACACTATCAAACTCTCTCACACTCACTATCAAACTCTCACACACTATTAAACTCTCTCACACTATTAAACTCTCTAACACTCACTATCAAACTCTATTATACACATTATCAAACTCTCTCACACACACTGTCCAACTCTCACACACAGTCAAACTGATACTCACTATCAAACTCTCTCGCACACTATCAAACTCTCACACACACTATCAAACTCATACACACTATAAAACTCTCGCACTCACTATCAAACTCTCTCACACTCACTATCAAACTCTCTCACACACTATCAAACTCTCTCACACACACTGTCAAACTCTCACACACAATCAAACTCTCACACTCACTATCAAACTCTCACACACACTATCAAACTCTTGCACACACTATCAAACTCTCTCAGACACACAATCAAACTCACACACACTATCGAACTCTATTACACACACTATCAAACTCTTGCACACACTATCAAACTCTCGCACACACACTATCAAACTCTCTCACACACACTATCAAACTCACACACACTATCAAACTCTCTGACTCACTATCAAACTCTCACACACACTATCAAACTCACACACACTATCAAACTCTCGCACACAATCAAACTCACACACACTTTCCAACTCTATTACACACACTATCAAACTCTCTCACACACAATATCAAACTTTCTCAAACTCACTATCAAACTCTTTCAGACACACTATGAAACCCTCGCACTTACTATCAAACTCTCTCACACTCACTATCAAACTCTCTCACACACACTATGAAACTCACACACTATCAAACTCTCGCACTCACTATCAAACTCTCTCACACACACTATCAAACTCACACACACTATCAAACTCTCGCACTCACTATCAAACTCTCACACTGACTATCAAACTCTCACACACACTTTTAAACTCTCGCACTCACTATCAAACTCTCTCACACTCACTATCAAACTGTCTAACAAAAAATATCAAACTGTTTCACACTATCAAATTCGCTAACACTCACTATCAAACTCTCACAATCGCTATCAAACTCTCTCAAACACACTATTAAACTCTCACACTCAATATCATACTATCTCATACACACTATCAAACTATCACTCACACACTATCAAACTCTCTCACACTATCAAACTCTCTCACACACTATCAAACTCTATTATACACACAACCAACTCTCGCACACACAAACTCTCACACACAATCAAACTCACACACACTATCCAACTCTATTACACACACTATCACACTCTCGCACACACTATCAAACTCTCTCACACACAATATCAAACTCTCTCACACTCACTGTCAAACTGTTTCAGACACACTATCAAACCCTCACACTTGCTATCAAACTCTCGCACTCACTATCAAACTCTCACACACACTTTTAAACTCTCGCACTCACTATCAAACTCTCTCACACTCACTATCAAACTCTCTCACACAAAATATCAAACTGTCTCACACTATCAAATTCTCTAACACTCACTATCAAACTCTCAAATCGCTATCAAACTCTCTAACTCACTATCAAACTCTCACACACACTATCAAGCTATCACTCACTCACTATCAAACCCACTCACACACTTTTAAACTCTCAGACACACTATCAAATTCTAACACTCAGTATCAAACCTCTGAAACTTACCTACTCTCACAAACACTATCAAACTATCACACTCGCTATCAAACTCTCTCAAACACACTATTAAACTCTCACACTTATTACGATATTCTCTCATACACGTTATCAAACTATCAAAAACTCACACACACTATCAAACTCTCTCACACTCACTATCAAACTCTCACACACTATGAAACTCTCTCACACACACTATCAAACTCTCTCACACACTATGAAACTCTATTACACATACTACAAACTCTCGCACACACTATCAACTCTCTCACACACTATGAAACTCATTACACACTACCAACACTCTCACACACTTTTCAAACTCTGAGACTCACTAGCAAATTCTCACACTCACTATCAAACTCTATGACACAACCAAACTCTCTCTCACAATATCAAACTCTCTCACACACAATATCAAACTCTCACACTCACTATCAAACTCTCTCACACTCACAATCAAATACTCTAAAACTCACTATCAAACTCTCACACACACTATCTAACTCTCACACTCACTATCAAACTCGCTCACACACTAACGTACTCTCTCACAATATCAAACTCTCTCACGCTCACTATCATACTCTCACACACACTATCAAACTATCACACTCGCTATCAAACTCTCTCAAACACACTATTAAACTCTCACACTCATTACCATACTCTCTCATACACATTAGCAAACTCTCACACACACAATCAAACTCTCTCACACACTAACATACTCTCTCACAATATCAAACTCTCTCACGTTCATTATCATACTCTCACATACACTATCAAACTATCACACTCGCTATCAAAATCTCTCAAACACACTATTAAACTCTGAAACTCATATCATACTCTCTCATACACATTAGCAAACTCACACACACTATCAAACTCTCTCACACACACTATCAAACTCTCACAAACACTATCAAACTCTCTCACACTCACTATCAAACTCTCTTACACACACTATCAAATCCTCGCACACACTATCAAACTCTCACACACACACTATCAAACTCCCGCACACACTATCAAACTCTCTCACACACACTATCAAACTCTCGCACAGACTATCAAACTCTCACACACACTATCAAACTCTCTCACACACTATCAAACTTTCACACACACTATCAAACTCTATTACACAAACTACGAAACTCTTGCACACAATATCAAACTCTCTCACACACTATCAAACTCTCGCACACACTATCAAACTCTCAAACACTATCAAACTCTCTCACACACTATCAAACTCTATTATACACGCTACCAACTCTCTCACACACTTTTAAACTCTCAAACTCACTATCAAATTCTCACACTCACTAGAAAACTCTCTCACACACAATATCAAACTCTCGCACACACTATCAAACTCTTTCAGACACACAGTCAAACTCTGACACACACACTATCAAACTCTATT
This sequence comes from Colossoma macropomum, assembly GCF_904425465.1. NCBI lineage: Eukaryota > Metazoa > Chordata > Actinopteri > Characiformes > Serrasalmidae > Colossoma > Colossoma macropomum. The sequence goes on from NW_023496052.1 coordinate 277,236, forward strand.
ACACACACTATCAAACTCTCGCACACACTATCAAACTCTCTCACACACTATCAAACTCTCACACACTATCAAACTCTCACACACACTATCAAACTCTCTCACACACTAGCAAACTCTCTCACACACTATCAAACTCTATTATACATGGTACCAACTCTCTCACACACTTTTAAACTCTCAGACTCACTATCAAATTCTCACACTCACTATCAAACCTCTGACACTTACAACCAAACTCTCTCACACATAATATCAAACTCTCTCACACACAATATCAAACTCTCTCACACTCACAATCAAATATTCTAAAACTCACTAACAAACTCGCTCACACACTATCAAACTCTCGCACAATATCAAACTCTCTCACGCTCACTATCGTACTCTCACACACTATCAAACTATCACACTCACTATCAAACTCTCTCAAACACACTATTAAACTGTCACACTCATTACCATACTTTCTGATAAACATTATCAAACTCACCCACACTATCAAACTCTCTCACACACTAACATACTCTCTCACAAAATCAAATTCTCTCACGCTCACTATCATACTCTTACACACACTATCAAACTATCACACTCGCTATCAAACTCTTTCAAACACACTATTAAACTCTCACACTCATTACCATATTCTCTCATGCACGTTATCAAACTCTCACACACACTATCAAACTCTCTCACACACTATGAAACTCTCTCACACACACTATCAAACTCTCTCATACACTATCAAACTCTCTCACACACACTATCAAACGCTCTCATACACTATCAAATGCTCTCACACACACTATCAAACTCTCTCATACACTATCAAACTCTCTCACACACTATCAAACTCTCACACTCACTAGAAAACTCTCTCACACACAATATCAAACTCTCGCACACTATCAAACTCTTTCAGACACACAGTCAAACTCTGACACACACACTATCAAACTCTATTACACACACTATCAAACTCTCACACACACTATCAAACTCTCTCACACACACTATCAAACTCTCACACACTATCAAACTCTCACACACACTATCAAACTCTCTCACACACTAGCAAACTCTCTCACACACTATCAAACTCTATTATACATGGTACCAACTCTCTCACACACTTTTAAACTCTCAGACTCACTATCAAATTCTCACACTCACTATCAAACCTCTGACACTTACAACCAAACTCTCTCACACACAATATCAAACTCTCTCACACTCACAATCAAATATTCTAAAACTCACTATCAAACTCGCTCACACACACTATCTAACTCTCACACTCACTATCAAACTCGCTCACACACACTATCAAACTCTCGCACAATATCAAACTCTCACGCTCACTATCATACTCTCACACACTATCAAACTATCACACTTACTATCAAACTCTCTCACGCTCACTATCATACTCTCACACACTATCAAACTATCACACTCACTATCAAACTCTCTCAAACACACTATTAAACTCTCACACTCATTACCATACTCTCTCATACGCATTATCAAACTCACCCACACTATCAAACTATCACTCACACACTATCAAACTCTCTCTCACTCAGTATCAAACTCTCTGACTCACGATGAAACTCTTTCACACTCACTATCAAACCCACTCACACACTTTTAAACTCTCAGACGCACTATCAAATTCTCACACTGACTATCAAACCTCTGAAACTTAAAACCAAACTCTCACACACATACTATCAAACTCTCACACAATATCAAATTCTCTCACACTCACATTCAAATACTCTAAAACTCACTAACAAACTCTCACACTCACTATCAAACTCGCTCACACACACTATTAAACTCTCACACTCATTACCATACTCTCTCATAAATTTATCAAACTCTCACAAACACTATCAAAGTCTCTCAAGCACTAACATTCTCACAATATCAAACTCTCTCACGTTCATTATCATACTCTTACATACACTATCAAACTATCACACTCACTATCAAACTCTCTCAAACACACTATTAAACTCTTTCACAATATCAAACTTTCTCACGCTGACTATCATACTCTCACACACACTATCAAACTGTCTCACACACGATCAAACTATCCCACACACACTATCAAACTCTTACACACTATCAAACTCTTACACACACACCATCAAACTCTCGCACACAAACTATCAAACTCTCTCAGACTCACTATCAAACTCTCGCACACACTATCAAACTCTCTAACAATCACTATCAAACTCTCTAACACTCACTGTCAAACTCTATTATACACACTATCAAACTCTCTGACACACAATATCAAACTCTCTCACACACTATCAAACTTTCAAATACTATCGAACTCTATTATAAACACTACCAACTCTCGCACACACTATAAAACTCTCACACACAATCAAACTCACACACACTATCCAACTCTATTACACACACTGTCACACTCTCGCACACAATATCAAACTCTCTCACACACAATATCAAACTCTCTCACACTCACTGTCAAACTCTCTCAGACACACTATCAAACCCTAACACTTACTATCAAACTCTTGCACTCACTATCAAACTCTCGCACTCACTATCAAACTCTCACACACACTTTTAAACTCTCACACTCACTATCAAACTCTCTCACACTATCAAGCTCGCTCACACACATTATTAAACTCTCACACTCATTACCATACTCTCTCATAAATATTATCAAACTCTCATAAACACTATCAAACTCTTACACACTATTAAACTCTTACACACACACCATCAAACTCTCGCACACACACTATCAAACTCTCTCACTCTCACTATCAAACTCTCTGACACACTATCAAACTCTCAAACACTATCAAACCCTAACACTCACTATCAAACTCTCGCACACACTATCAAACTCTCTAACACTCACTATCAAACTCTCTAACACTCACTGTCAAACTCTATTATACACACTATCAAACTCTCACACACAATATCAAACTCTCTCACACACTATCAAACTTTGAAACACTATCGAACTCTATTATAAACACTACCAACTCTCGCACACACTATAAAACTCTCACACACAATCAAACTCACACACACTATCCAACTCTATTACACACACTATCACACTCTCGCACACACTATCAAACTCTCTCACACACAATATCAAACTCTCTCACACTCACTGTCAAACTGTTTCAGACACACTATCAATCCCTCACACTTGCTATCAAACTCTCGCACTCACTATCAAACTCTCACACACACTTTTAAACTCTCGCACTCACTATCAAACTCTCTCACACTCACTATCAAACTCTCTCACACAAAATATCAAACTGTCTCACACTATCAAATTCTCTAACACTCACTATCAAACTCTCAAAATCGCTATCAAACTCTCTAACTCACTATCAAACTCTCACACTCACTATCAAACTCTCTCACACTCACTATCAAACCCACTCACACACATTTAAACTCTCACAAACACTATCAAATTATCACACTCGCTATCAAACTCTCTCAAACACACTATTAAACTTTTACACTCAATATCATACTATCTCACACACACTATCAAGCTATCACTCACTCACCATCAAACCCACTCACACACTTTTAAACTCTCAGACACACTATCAAATTCTCACACTCAGTATCAAACCTCTGAAACTTACCTACTCTCACAAACACTATCAAACTATCACACTCGCTATCAAACTCTCTCAAACACACTATTAAACTCTCACACTTATTACGATATTCTCTCATACACGTTATCAAACTATCAAAAACTCACACACACTATCAAACTCTCTCACACTCACTATCAAACTCTCACACACTATTAAACTCTCTCACACTATTAAACTCTCTAATACTCACTATCAAACTCTATTATACACATTATCAAACTCTCTCACACACACTGTCCAACTCTCACACACAATCAAACTGATACTCACTATCAAACTCTCTCGCACACTATCAAACTCTCACACACACTATCAAACTCATACACACTATAAAACTCTCGCACTCACTATCAAACTCTCTCACACTCACTATCAAACTCTCTCACACACTATCAAACTCTCACACACACTGTCAAACTCTCACACACAATCAAACTCTCACACTCACTATCAAACTCTCACACACACTCTCAAACTCTTGCACACACTATCAAACTCTCTCAGACACACAATCAAACTCACACACACTATCGAACTCTATTACACACACTATCAAACTCTTGCACACACTATCAAACTCTCGCACACACACTATCAAACTCTCTCACACACTATCAAACTCACACACACTATCAAACTCTCTGACTCACTATCAAACTCTCACACACACTATCAAACTCACACACACTATCAAACTCTCGCACACAATCAAACTCACACACACTTTCCAACTCTATTACACACACTATCAAACTCTCTCACACACAATATCAAACTTTCTCAAACTCACTATCAAACTCTTTCAGACACACTATGAAACCCTCGCACTTACTATCAAACTCTCTCACGCTCACTATCAAACTCTCTCACACACACTATGAAACTCACACACTATCAAACTCTCGCACTCACTATCAAACTCTCTCACACACACTATCAAACTCACACACACTATCAAACTCTCGCACTCACTATCAAACTCTCACACACACTATCAAACTCACACACACTATCAAACTCTCTCACACACAATATCAAAGTTTCTCACACTCACTATCAAACTCTTTCAGACACACTATAAAAGTCTGGCACTTACCATCAAACTCTCTCACAGTCACTATCAAACTCTCTCACACACACTATGAAACTCACACACACTATCAAACTCTAGCACTCACTATCAAACTCTCTCACACACACCATCAAACTCACACACTATCAAACTCTCGCACTCACTATCAAACTCTCACACTGACTATCAAACTCTCACACACACTTTTAAACTCTCGCACTCACTATCAAACTCTCTCACACTCACTATCAAACTGTCTCACAAAAAATATCAGTCTCACACTATCAAATTCGCTAACACTCACTATCAAACTCTCACACTCGCTATCAAACTCTCTCAAACACACTATTAAACTCTCACACTCAATATCATACTATCTCATACACACTATCAAACTATCACTCACACACTATCAAACTCTCTCACACTATCAAACTCTCTCACACACTATCAAACTCTATTATACACACAACCAACTCTCGCACACACAAACTCTCACACACAATCAAACTCACACACACTATCCAACTCTATTACATACACTATCAAACTCTCTCACACACAATATCAAACTCTCTCACACTCACTATCAAACTCTGTCAAACACACTACCAAACCCTCGCACTTACTAACAAACTCTCTCGCACTCAATATCAAACTCTCTCACACTATCAAATTCGCTAACACACACTATCAAACTCAAACACACTATCAAACACTCGCACTCACTATCAAACTCTCTCACACTCACTATCAAACTCTCTCACACACTATCAAACTCTCACACTCACTATCAAACTCTCACACACACTATCAAACTCTCGCACACACACTATCAAACTCTCTCACACACATTATCAAACTCACACACACTATCAAACTCTCGCACTCACTATCAAACTCTCACACACATTATCAAACTCACACACACTATCAAACTCACACACACTATCAAACTCTCTCACACACAATATCAAAGTTTCTCACACTCACTATCAAACTCTTTCAGACACACTATAAAAGTCTGGCACTTACCATCAAACTCTCTCACACTCACTATCAAACTCTCTCACACACACTATGAAACTCACACACACTATCAAACTCTAGCACTCACTATCAAACTCTCTCACACACACCATCAAACTCACACACTATCAAACTCTCGCACTCACTATCAAACTCTCACACTGACTATCAAACTCTCACACACACTTTTAAACTCTCGCACTCACTATCAAACTCTCTCACACTCACTATCAAACTGTCTCACAAAAAATATCAGTCTCACACTATCAAATTCGCTAACACTCACTATCAAACTCTCACACACGCTATCAAACTCTCTCAAACACACTATTAAACTCTCACACTCAATATCATACTATCTCATACACACTATCAAACTATCACTCACACACTATCAAACTCTCTCACACTATCAAACTCTCTCACACACAATATCAAACTTTCTCACACTCACTATCAAACTCTGTCAGACACACTACCAAACCCTCGCACTTACTATCAAACTCTCTCGCACTCACTATCAAACTCTCTCACACTCACTATCAAACTTTCTCGCACAAAATATCAAACTGTCTCACACTATCAAATTCGCTAACACTCACTATCAAACTCTCACACTCGCTATCAAACTCTCTCAAACACACTATTAAACTCTCACACTCAATATCATACTATCTCATACACACTATCAAACTGTCACTCACACACTATCAAACTCTCTCACACACACTATGAAACTCACACACACTATCAAACTCTCGGACTCACTATCAAACTCTCTCACACAAACTATAAAACTCACACACACACTTTTAGACTCTCGCACTCACCATCAAACTCTCTCACACTCACTATCAAACTGTCTCACAAAAAATATCAAACTGTCTCACACTATCAAATTCGCTAACACTCACTATCAAACTCTCACCCTCGCTATCAAACTCTCTCAAACACACTATTAAACTCTCACTCAATATCATACTATCTCATACACACTATCAAACTATCACTCACACACTATCAAACTCTCTATCATTCACTATCAAACTCTCTAACTCACTATCAAACTCTCTCACACTCACTATCAAACCCACTCACACACTTTTAAACTCTCAGACTCACTATCAAATTCTCACACTCACTATCAAACCTCTGAAACTTACAAGCAAATTCTCACACACATACTATCAAACGTTCTCACACAATATCAAATTCTCTCACACTCATATTCAAATAATCTAAAACTCACTAACAAACTCTCACACACACTATCAAACTCTGACACTCACTATCAAACTCGTTCACACACACTATCAAACTCCCACACACTATCGAACTCTATTATACACAGTACCAACACACTATTTAACTCTCACACTCATTACCATACTCTCTCATACACATTATCAAACTCTCACACACACTATCAAACTCTCTCACACACACTATCAAACTCTCGCACACACTGTCAAACTCCCACACACTATCGAACTCTATTATACACAGTACCAACTCTTGCACACACTATTAAACTCTCACACACAATCAAACTCACACACACTATCAAACTCTCTCACACTCACTATCAAACTCTCACACACACACTATGAAACTCACACACACTATCAAACTCTCGCACTCACTATCAAACTCTCGCACACACTATCAAACTCTCTCACACACACTATCAAACTCTCTCACAAACTATCAAACTCTTGCACACACTATCAAACTCTCTCACACACTATCAAACTCTATTATACACACTACCAACTCTCGCACACACAAACTCTCACACACAATCAAAATCACACACACTATCCAACTCTATTACATACACTATCAAACTCTCTCACACACAATATCAAACTTTCTTACACTCACTATCAAACTCTGTCAGACACACTACCAAACCCTCGCACTTACTATCAAACTCTCTCGCACTCACTATCAAACTCTCTCACACTCACTATCAAACTTTCTCGCACAAAATATCAAACTGTCTCACACTATCAAATTCGCTAACACTCACTATCAAACTCTCACACTCGCTATCAAACTCTCTCAAACACACTATTAAACTCTCACACTCAATATCATACTATCTCACACACACTATCAAACTATCACTGACACACTATCAAACTCTCTCACAGTCACTATCAAACTCTCACACACACACTATGAAACTCACACACACTATCAAACTCTCGCACTCACTATCAAACTCTCTCACACAAACTATCAAACTCACACACACACTTTTAAGCTCTCGCACTCACCATCAAACTCTCTCACACTCACTATCAAACTGTCTCACAAAAAATATCAAACTGTCTCACACTATCAAATTCGCTAACACTCACTATCAAACTCTCACCCTCGCTATCAAACTCTCTCAAACACACTATTAAACTCTCACACTCAATATCATACTATCTCATACACACTATCAAACTATCACTCACTCACTATCAAACTCTTTGACTCACTATCAAACTCTCTCACACTCACTATCAAACCCACTCACACACTTTTAAACTCTCAGACTCACAATCAAATTCTCACACTCACTATCAAACCTCTGAAACTTACAACCAAATTCTCACACACATACTATCAAACGCTCTCACACAATATCAAATTCTCTCACACTCATATTCAAATAATCTAAAACTCACTAACAAACTCTCACACACACTATCAAACTCTGACACTCACTATCAAACTCGCTCACACACACTATTTAACTCTCACACTCATTACCATACCCTCTCATACACATTATCAAACTCTCACACACACTATCAAACTCTCTCACACACACTATCAAACTCTCGCACACACTATCAAACTCCCACACACTATCGAACTCTATTATACACACTACCAACTCTTGCACACACTATCAAACTCTCACACACAATCAAACTCACACACACTATCCAACTCTATTACACACACTATCAAACTCTCGCACACACTATCAAACTCTCTCACACACACTATCAAACTCTCTCACAAACTATCAAACTCTTGCACACACTATCAAACTCTCTCACACACTATCAAACTCTCTCACACACTATCAAACTCTATTATACACACTACCAACTCTCGCACACACAAACTCTCACACACAATCAAACTCACACACACTATCCAACTCTATTACATACACTATCAAACTCTCTCACACACAATATCAAACTTTCTCACACTCACTATCAAACTCTGTCAGACACACTACCAAACCCTTGCACTTACTATCAAACTCTCTCGCACTCACTATCAAACTCTCTCACACTCACTATCAAACTTTCTCACACACAATATCAAACTGTCTCACACTATCAAATTCGCTAACACTCACTATCAAACTCTCACACTCGCTATCAAACTCTCTCAAACACACTATTAAACTCTCACACTCAATATCATACTATCTCATACACACTATCAAACTATCACTGACACACTATCAAACTCTCTCACACTCACTATCAAACTCTCACACACACACTATGAAACTCACACACACTATCAAACTCTCGCACTCACTATCAAACTCTCTCACACAAACTATCAAACTCACACACACATTTAAACTCTCGCACTCACTATCAAACTCTCTCACACTCACTATCAAACTGTCTCACAAAAAATATCAAACTGTCTCACCCTATCAAATTCGCTAACACTCACTATCAAACTCTCACACTCACTATCAAACTCTCTCAAACACACTATTAAACTCTCACACTCAATATCATACTATCTCATACACACTATCAAACTATCACTGACTCACTATCAAACTCTTTGACTCACTATCAAACTCTCTCACACTCACTATCAAACCCACTCACACACTTTTAAACTCTCAGACTCACAATCAAATTCTCACACTCACTATCAAACCTCTGAAACTTACAACCAAATTCTCACACACATACTATCAAACGCTCTCACACAATATCAAATTCTCTCACACTCACATTCAAATAATCTAAAACTCACTAACAAACTCTCACACACACTATCAAACTCTGACACTCACTATCAAACTCGCTCACACACACTATTTAACTCTCACACTCATTACCATACTCTCTCATACACATTATCAAACTCTCACACACACTATCAAACTCTCTCACACACACTATCAAACTGTCACACACTATCAAACTCACACACACTATCCAACTCTATTACACACACTATCAAACTCTCGCACACAATATCAAACTCTCTCACACACTATCAAACTCTCTCACACACTAACAAACTCTATTATACACACTACCAACTCTCGCACACACAAACTCTCACACACAATCAAACTCACACACACTATCCAACTCTATTACATACACTATCAAACTCTCTCACACACAATATCAAACTCTCACACACACTATCAAACTCTCTCTCACTCACTATCAAACTCTCTGACTCACTATCAAACTCTCACACTCACTATCAAACCCACTCACACACTTTTAAACTCTCAGACTCACTATCAAATTCTAACACTCACTATCAAACCTCTGAAACTTACAACCAAACTCTCTCACACATACTATCAAACTCTCTCACACTCACATTCAAATACTCTAAAACTCACTATCAAACTCTCATACACACTATCATACTCTCACACTCACTATCAAACTCGCTCACACACTAACGTACTCTCTCACAATATCAAACTCTCTCACACTCCCTATCATACTCTCACACACACTATCAAATTATCACACTCGCTATCAAACTCTCTCAAACACACTATTAAACTCTCACACTCATTACCATACTCTCTCATACACATTATTAAACTCTCACACACACAATCAAACTCTCTCACACACTAACATACTCTCTCACAATATCAAACTCTCTAACACTGACTATCAAAGTCTCGCACTTACTATCAAACTCTCTCACACTCACTATCAAACTCTCTCACACACACTATCAAACTCACACACACTATCAAACTCTCGCACTCACTATCAAACTCTCTCACACTCACTATCAAATTCTCTAACACTCACTATCAAACTCTCACACTCGCTATCAAACTCTCTCAAACACACTATTAAACTCTCACACTCAATATCATACTCTCATACACACTATCAAACTCCCTCTTACTCACTATCAAACTCTGACTCACTATCAAACTCTCACACTCACTATCAATCTCTCTCACACACACTATCAAACTCTCACACGCAATATCAAACTGTCTCACACTCACAATGAAATACTCTAAAACTCACTATCAAAGTCTCACACAGACTATCTAACTCTCACACTCACTATCAAACTCGCTCACACACACTATCATACACTCTCACACTATCAAACTCTCTCACGCTCACTATCATACTTTCACACACACTATCAAACTATCACACTTGCTATCAAGCTCTCTCAAGCACACTATTAAACTCTCACACTCATTAACATACTCTCTCATACACATTATCAAACTCACACACACTATCAAACTCTCACACACTATCAAACTCTTTCACAATATCAAACTCTCTCACGCTGACTATCATACTCTCACACACACTGTCAAACTCTCACACTCACTATTAAACTCTCTCAAACACTATTAAACTCTCACACTCAATATCATACTCTCTCATACACACTATCAAACTCCCTCTTACTCACTATCAAACTCTCGGACTCACTGTCAAACTTTCACACTCACTATCAATCTCTCTCACACACACTATCAAACTCTCTCACACACAATATCAAACTCTCACACTCACAATCAAATACTCTAAAACTCACTATCAAAGTCTCACACACACTATCTAACTCTCACACTCACTATCAAACTCGCTCACACACACTATCATACACTCTCACAATATCAAACTCTCTCACGCTCACTATCATACTCTCACACACACTATCAAACTATCACACTCGCTATCAAACTCTCTCAAACACACTATTAAACTCTCACACTCATTACCATACTCTCTCATACACATTATCAAACTCTCACACACTATCAAACTATCACACTCGCTATCAACTCTCTCAAACACAATATTAAACTCTCACACTCGTTACCAAATTCTCTCATACACATATCAAACTCTCACAGACACTATCAAACTCTGACACACTATCAAAATCTCACACTCACTATCAAACTCTCCCACACACACTATCAAACTCTTACACTCACTATCAAACTCTCTCAGACACACTATCAAACTCTCACACACTATCAAACTTTCTCGCACTCACTATCAAACTCTCTCACACTCACTATCAAACTCTCACACACTATCAAACTTTCTCGCACTCACTATCAAACTCTCACACTCACTATCAAACTCTCTCACACTATCAAACTCAAACTCACTATCAAAGCTCTCACACTCACACACTCTCTGACACACTATCAAACTCTCTCAGACACACTATCAAACTTTCTCGCACTCACTATCAAACTCTCTCACACTCACTATCAAACTCTCTCACACACACTTTTAAACTCTCACACTCACACACTCTCTCACACTCACTATCAAACTCACACACTATCAAACTCTCACACTCGCTGTCAAATTCTCTAACACTCACTATTAAACTCTCACACACATTATCAAACTCTCACACTCACTATCAAACTCTCTCGCACTCACTATCAAACTCTATCCCACTCGCTATCAAACTCTCAAACAATATTAAACTCACTCATTATCATACACACTATCAAACTCTCTCACTCACTATCAGAGTCTCTCACACACAGTATGAAACTCACACCCACACACACACACACCTATCTATATTTATCTTTCTATACACACACACACACACATTTTATATATATATATATATATATATATGAATCTATACAGAATCTATACATGAATATATACAAACAGTATATGGACACCCCTCCTAACCATCGAGTTCAGGTTTTTCATCCACTGCTAAAACGTGGATCAAATTAAGCACATAGCCATGCAATTGTGATAGACAAACACTGGCAATAGAATGAGTCGTGCTGAAGAGCTCAGTGGCTTTAAACATGGTACTGTCATAGGATGCCACCTCTGCCCCAGTTAGTGTGTGAAATTTCTGTCCTGCTAAATCTGCCCCAGACAACTGTAAATGCTGTTATGTTATGTGAAATGGAAGCATCTAACAGCAACAACCTCACAAATGCACTTCTGGATGAATGAGCGAAAATTCCCACAGACTCTCTCCAAAATCTTGTAGAAACCTTTGAGACCTTTATGGTTGATTTTATGGGGCACAGATCCCAGGAGTTTTCAGTGCTGTGGCTCCTAGCTAGGCGATAGATTTACAGTGAGATCACAGTCAGATTTTTACAAACAATGGAATATTAGCTCTTGTACCAGAGAATTAAGTAATTTACTTTTTCATGGTGTTTTGCTTCTGATGAAGACTTTTAAGAAAAAAAAACTAAGCACAAAATCAGGAATGCCTTTCACTCTTTTTCTTTGGTTTGTTTGTCTCAAATATCATTTGTAGTAAAAAGGTATATCGCATTAGTTGAGGCTATCTGCATGTTTAACCAAGCATTGTTGTAAATAATTTATTTACTGTCAGTAAATAAAGAGCACAATTAGAACTGTTCCTTCTTTCCAAGTTAAACCAGATTGTTCAGCCTCTTCACAGTCAGTGGTGATTTGTTACTATCAGCTTTGTTTCAAAATCCACATTTTGTTAAAGTGATTATTATAAATAATGTGAGATTTTTTTCTTCTGCAGGTTTCTGAACACTCCTGATGCAGAGAAAGCCTGTGATTCTCTGATTAAAGTTCTAGAAATAAACCCCTTACTGCTCAGAGAGCTGGATCTGAGTGGGAAAATACAAGGAGACTCAGAACTACAGCTGCTTTGCTCTTTACTGGAAGATTCACACTGTAAAATACAGGAGCTTAGGTTAGTATTACTTATTTTAATGATTTTGTTTTGTCAATAAGAATGTATTGTTGTGGTAAGCACTGAGGTCAGCATCAAGTATTATTATAAGTTGTATTCTCCAGAAAAAAAAATAATTGAATTAATGTGAACAGTAATGAATGATGATTAAAAGACTACATGAAGATATGCATGTGCGAAACAGAAAATATCCTAATAATCAGTGTAATTTGTAATTAAACTTGAAATCAGAGTGTTTCAGGACCGCCAAAAAGCACAACAATTTCCAGACTTTTTACAGTTCATGTTGTTGAACATCACTGGCTGTTGGTAAAAATGCAACATTTGCATCTGATAGAACAAAAATATATTAAGCTATTAGACATTGTGCTAACACTGGCAGTTTAGTCAACATTTCACTGTTATACACCTTTCTTAGTTAAACATATTTTTGAACAATCTAAATCATGAATATGATTGGCCCTAATAAAACTGCTGTAAGTTTTTTTTTAAATAAATAATTTAAGAATTAACTGAAGAATTTCAAAGCTTGTATTTCCTCTTCAGCCTCAGTAAGTGTAATATAACCGTGGAAAGCTGTGCAGCTCTAGCCAGCGTTCTCAGATTGGAATCTTCCAGTGTGAGAAAGATGGATCTCAGCAACAATAATCTTCAGGATTCAGGAATGCTGGACCTTGCTGGTGGACTGACTAATCCAAAATGTAATCTGAAGATTATAATGTAAGATCAACTCTTACAGCATCATTAATGCATATTTGAAAAATGAAGTAAATGTGGGAAAGTGGTGGTATGTAGATTGGTCACCCCACAAATGCCTAAAGTAAGTTCTTGATAATTTACTTGTTCTTCTTTTCTGTGACTGACTTCATTTAGACTTAAAACATGTGCCTTAACGGAGGGAAGCTGTTCAGCTCTAGCTAATGTTCTTAACTCAAAGGACGCTCACCTGAGTGAGCTGGATCTCAGCAATAATAATCTGGAGGACTCTGGAGTGATGCAGCTCTGTGCTGGACTGAAGAATCCACAGTCTGCACTTGAAATAATGAGGTGAAGTAGCATCTGCCATAATGCTTAATTCTTTAATGTTTCTAATCTACAGCAAATAATGTATATATTCTAACGTTCAAAATATTGGAATCACTTCCCATAGTAACTATTTTTTGTTAATTTGTACACAATAATAATACAGTGTAGAATGTAATTTGACAAAATATTGAACAAAATGGTGCTTCTAGATGTTTTATTCGACACTTCAAAAATGCTGTGAACAAAGTTATTAATTTTATTTACTTCAGTTTTTAATTAAATTTTTGTCAGATTATCTGCGATTATCATGAGATTTAATATCCACTTGAAATATGATAAAATCTTAATATTAATTTATTATAACTTAATTTTTTATTTTATCTAGCTTTCACAGGGTTTTTGAAATCTTCTAGAGCTCTGTTCATCATTCTAGACAAAAAAACATTTCTGTTTTATTTTCAGCTCCCTAGTATTCTACTAATTATATAAAACCTGGGCATATTACAATCATTTTATACATAAATCTGATACTAAATTGGTTATTTATATATATGGCACATTATATGCCAAAAGTATGTGGACTCCCCTCCTATTGAGTTGTTTCAGCCACACTCATTGTTAACAGGTGTATAAAATCAAGCACATAGCCATGCAATCCCCATAGACAAACACTGGCAGTAGAGGGTCACACTGAAGATGTGGCACTGTCTTAGGATGCCACCTTTGCCAAAAGTCAGTTTATGACATTTCTGTCCTGCTAGATCTGCATCTAGGAGCAACAACATCCACAAAGTGGTAGACCACACTAACTCTCAGAGCAGGTCTGCCAATTGCTGAAGTGTATAGCTTACTGCAGAGTTCCAATCTGCCTCTGGAAGCAACATCAACACAAGAACTGTGGGTTGGAAGCTTCACAAAATGGGTTTCCATGACAGTGCAGCTACACACAAGCCTAAGATCACTATGTGCAATGCCAAGTGTTGGATGGAGTGGTGTAAAGCACCGCTACTGGACTCTGGATCAGTGGAAATGTGTTCTCTGGAGTGATGAATCAGCTTCTCTATCTGGCAGTCTGATGATGAATCTGGGTTTGGTGAATGCCAGGAGAACACTATCTGCTGGAATGCACAGTGCCAACAGTAAAGTTTGGTGGAGGGGGATAATGAGCTGGGGCTGTTTTTCAGGGTTTGGGCTCTGCTGCTTAGTTCCAGTGAAGGGTAATGTTAATGCTACAGTACCTCACTGCACAAATGCTTTTTTGACTGGATGGGCAAAAAATTCCCAAAGACACACTCCAAAATCTTGTGGAAATCTACCCAGAAGTGTTGAGGCATTTATAGCTGCAAAGGGGTACAGCTCCATATTAATGCCCATGGTAATGGAATGAGCTGTCCAGCAAGCTCATATAGGTGTGATAGTCTGGTGTTCACATACTTTTGGCTATATAGTGTATCTGCACTGCATTCTACTACTACTAAAAGTAAAAGACACCCAAAATAGACAAACCTCTCTCTCTCTCTCTCTCTCTCTCTCTCTCTCTCTCTCTCTTTCTCTCTGCAGACTGAGTAAATGTAATATAGGAGAGGAAGGCTGTTGTGCTTTGGCCTCAGCTCTAAAATTAAATCCCTCACACTTGATGGAGTTGGATCTGAGTGGGAATAAAGTAGGAAACTCAGGAGTGAAGCAGCTCTCTGATCTACTAAAGAATTCAAACTGCCTGGTACAAAAACTCAAGTAAGCGAATTTCCTGATAGATACATTAATATTATTAAATTTAATAGGACAACTTAAAGTACAGTAGGAGTTCCAGGAGTGGTTCTGGTGGAATTCCAAAATAATTGTTTCTTAATAATATTAAAGTTCTCGAATAAAAAAGTTAAGTAGAAATTTTATATACTGTTACATATTTTATGGTTAGAATGTTCATGTTATGTGCTTTAAATATTGTGTAAAGATATCACGAAGGAGAAAACATGATTCTCAAGCAGTTAGACCTTTAGCAGTAAATATCTCAAAACAAAGTTCTTAAAGCTGGGGTGCTGTTTTGATTAAATGTGAAATGGTATCAATGCAATTGACCTCATCAATTAACCTCATCAATGACAGAGAAATACTAGGAATTTTGCAAAGCAAAGTGTTATCATTCTTCATTTCTGTTATGTTAATTGTCTTTCAGAGTCAGTGATAATAATGTCAAAGGTGAAGGATATGCTGCTCTGGCTTCAGCTCTGAAATCAAATCCCTCATCACACCTGATAGAGCTGGATCTCAGAGGGAACGATCCTGGAGATAAAGGAGTGAAGCTGCTCATTGATTTACAGAAAGACCCAAAATATAAACTACAGACACTGAGGTGAGCAATTTGTAGGCGTATATCAAAACCAGAGTCTAGTCTTTAAGACTAGTTTTTTCACTGCAGAAACAATCATATAGGTACTACAATGTTGGTCACATTTCTTCGCACAGTGTTTTTTTTTGTCTTTTTTTTTGCTTTTTATGTTGCAAGAAAATTGTCAGGTCTTTGTCCAAGTGAGCCCATGCATTGATGAAAAGAAAATGATCCTTAGTTTTAATAAATTCTGCACAGCACTCACCTAAAATGCTCAGGCCAGTAAAGCTAATGTGGTTGCCTGGCATCCTAAGCATGAGTAAATACTGTATAAGTTAGTTTAGAGACCACATTATCTAATTACAGATTCTCTTTAAGTCACTTCTCTGCTAGTCAGAAAATTCTTGAATACTATGTAGGGTTAATGCACTATGTGTGGGCACATCACGGATGAGAAATTAGTCCTAAATAAAATCATATTGAATTTTTCTCTCTTTTTTTCTGCAGGTTGTTAAAATGTTCTGCTGCAGAGGACATCTGTAATTCTTTAACTAAAACTCTAGGGAAAAACCCCTTACTGCTGAGAGAGCTGGATCTGAGTGGGAAAATACAAGGAGATTCACATATGAAGCAGATCTCTCATCTACTGGAGGATTCACACTGCAGAACTCAGAAACTTAAGTTAGTATTTTTGCTATTTTATCAACTATTGTTGGATTGTGAATTAAATAAAAAAGTCACAGGTCTCACAGGTGTTTTATTATTATTATTATTATTATTATTATTATTATTATTATTATGTTACCTTTCATTATGTTCAAATGTAGCTGAAAGTGTTTTACAGTCCGGCATTAAGAAACAAAAGGGAAAATAAGAAAAAGAAACAAATGTTATATACATATACAAAAATGTATCAGTCATCCAATCACTGAAGCTTTTCTTCTTTCTCTCTCTCTCTCTGTTTGCAGGATGAATAAGAGCAGTATTACAGAGGAAGGCTGTGCTGCTCTATCATCAGCTCTTTGTTCAAATCCTTCACACCTGATAGAGCTGGATCTGAGTGACAGTAAACTGGGAGGCTCTGGATTGGAGAAGATCTGTGGGGTGCTGAGGAATAAACAATTCAAACTGTTAAAACTGCAGTAAGTTCTGATTTAAAATAATACCTTAGTGGATGGCATAACAACAGAAAATGAAGCCAAAGTGAGATATGCTAATTAAAAACATAATACATTGATTAGAAAATTTGATTCCTGTAACACATTCCAAAAAGTTGGGACAAGAGCATGTTTACCACTGTGTTACATCACCCATCTTTTTTAACACTTCATAAATATTTGGTGTGACT